>NW_012116533.1:2242616-2242889 GCF_000951035.1 Colobus angolensis palliatus | reverse complement strand
AGACAGAAAGACAGACGGACAGAAAAACAGACAGACGGAAAGAAAGACAGACAGACGGACAGAAAGACAGACAGACAGAAAGAAAGAAAGACAGACAGACGGACAGAAAGACAGACAGAAAGCCAGACAGACGGACAGAAAGACAGACGGACAGACGGACAGAAAGACAGACAGACAGAAAGAGAGACAGAAAAGAAAGAAAGAAAGAAAGAAAGAAAGAAAGAAAGAAAGAAAGAAAGAAAGAAAGAAAGAAAGAAAGAAAGAAAGAAAGAA
>NW_012116533.1:2240794-2241345 GCF_000951035.1 Colobus angolensis palliatus | reverse complement strand
AGACAGACAGACGGACAGTAAGACAGACAGAAAGACAGAGAGACGGACAGAAAGACAGACAGACAGACGGACAGAAAGATAGACGGACAGAAAGACAGACAGAAAGACAGACCAACAGACAGAAAGAAAGACAGACGGACAGAAAGACAGAAAGAAGGACAGAAACAAAGACAGAAAAACAGAAAGACAGACAAAAAGACAGACAGAAAGACAGACAGAAAGACAGACAGACAAAGACAGAAAGATAGACAGAAAGACAGACAGACAGACAGACGGACAGAAAGACAGACAGAAAGAGAGAAAGACAGACGGACAGGAAGACAGACAGACAGAAAGACAGACGGACAGAAAGACAGAAAGACAGACGGACAGAAAAACAGACAGACGGACAGAAAGACAGACAGACAGACGGACAGAAAGACAGACAGACGGACAGAAAGACAGAGAGACAGAAAGGACAGAAAGTCAGACAGACGGACAGAAAGACAGACACAAAGACAGAAAGAGAGACAGACGGACAGAAAGACACACAGACGGACAGAAAGACAGAC
>NW_012116533.1:2232574-2239801 GCF_000951035.1 Colobus angolensis palliatus | reverse complement strand
GACAGAAAGACAGATAGACAGAAAGACAGACGGACAGAAAAACAGAAAGACAGACAGAAAGAAAGACAGACGGACAGAAAGACAGACAGACGGACAGAAAGACAGAAAGACAGGCAGAAAGAAAGACGGAAAGACAGACAGACGGACAGACAGAAAGACAGAAAGACAGACAGACGGACAGACAGATGGACAGAAAGACAGAAGGACAAACAGACAGAAAGCAGACGGACAGAAAAACAGAGAGACAGACAGATGGAAAGAAAGACAGACGGAGAGAAAGACAGAAGAACAGACAGACAGAAAGACAGACAGATGGACAGAAAGACATAGACAGAAAGACAGACAGACAGACGGACAGAAAGACAGAAAGACAGACAGACAGACGGACAGAAAGACAGACAGACAGACGGACAGAAAGACAGACGGACAGAAAGACAGACAGAAAGACAGAAAGAAAGAAAGAAACACAGAAAGACAGAAGGAAAGACAGAAAGACAGACAGAAAGACAGAAAGACAGACAGACAGACGGACAGAAAGACAGAAAGACAGACAGACGGACAGAAAGACAGACAGACGGACAGAAAGAAAAACAGAGAGACAGACAGAAAGTCAGACAGATGGTCATAAAGACAGACAGAAAGACAGACAGACGGACAGAAAGACAGACAGAGAGAGAGACAGACAGAAAGACGGACGGACAGACAGAAAGACAGAAAGGAAGACGGACAGAGAGACGGACAGAAAGACAGACAGAAAGACAGACAGAAACAGACAGACGGACAGAAAGACAGACAGACAGACGGACAGAAAGACAGATAGACAGAAAGACAGACGGACAGAAAAACAGAAAGACAGACAGAAAGAAAGACAGACGGACAGAAAGACAGACAGACGGACGACAGAAAGACAGGCAGAAAGAAAGACGGAAAGACAGACAGACGGACAGACAGAAAGACAGACAGACGGACAGACAGATGGACAGAAAGACAGAAGGACAAACAGACAGAAAGCAGACGGACAGAAAAACAGAGAGACAGACAGATGGAAAGAAAGACAGACGGAGAGAAAGACAGAAGAACAGACAGACAGAAAGACAGACAGACGGACAGAAAGACACACAGAAAGACACAAAGACAGACAGAAAGACAGACAGACAGACGGACAGAAAGACAGAAAGCCAGACAGAAAGACAGACAGATGGACAGAAAGACAGATAGACAGATGGACAGAAAGACAGACAGACCGACGGACAGAAAGACAGACAGACGGACAGACAGACGGACAGAAAGACACACAGACAGACGGACAGAAAGACAGAAAGACAGGCTGAAAGACAGAAAGAAAGAAAGAAACACAGAAAGACAGAAGGAAAGACAGACAGAAAGACAGACAGAGAGACAGAAAGACAGACGGACAGAAAGACAGACAGAAATACAGAAAGACGGACAGAAAGACAGACAGACAGACGGACAGAAAGACAGACAGAAAGACAGACAGACAGAAAGACAGACAGAGAGAAAGACAGACAGACAGACAGTAAGACAGACAGAAAGACAGACAGACAGACGGACAGAAAGACAGACAGACGGACAGAAAGAGACAGACAGACAGAAAGACAGACAGATGGACAGAAAGACAGACAGATGGACAGAAAGATAGAAAGACAGACAGAAAGACAGACGGACAGAAAGACAGACAGATAGACAGACAGACAGAAAGACAGACAGACAGACGGACAGAATGACAGAAAGACTGACAGAAAGAAGAATGCAAAAGAGGATGAAAGCTGTGTCCTCACATGGCGGAAGAGTGAAAGACAGCAAACCCACCACAGAAGGCCTTTTTGACAGCCTTTTGATAGAGGCATTAACCCAGAGCCCTCACGACCTAACCACCACCACCTCCAAACACTGTTATATTGGGGATTAAGTTTTCAGCACAAGAATTGTGAGGGACACATTCAGACCACAGCAGAGATAAATGTGTTGGGCACAAAGATATGCCCCCCTTTCCTGCACAGCAACTAAGGAAGTTTGATAGCATCTGGGGCTGTAGGGAGAGGTTGGATTGACTATGTCAGGAACTTTTTAAAAAGCCCCTTTTCTTACTCTCAACCTATTGAATTTGAATTTCTGGTTTATATTTTTCTTGGGTTGAAGGAGATAAATAAGCATTTTGGCTGAATTGCAGGCCTCATAAGGGACTAAAAGGAAGCAAAAACTAGTAAACAGTGTTCATAAAGTGCTTCATTATCTACTAACTATGCCTAATTATTTCACTGTAATTTGGATATTCCATTTGAGGATAACTGAGAGTTGACTGTACCTGCAATGAATATGTTGGCTCAATAATGTGGTGAAGGGGCCCTTGTAGCCCTGCAAGCCTTAACCATGCAGCCTCTGAAATGCATAAAGGAGAAAGCATTCCCTTTGTCCTCCTTTTATATCTCCCAAGGTAGCCATGCTGGTGTCAGTCCTACGAGCAATCATACATTCACTGCTACAGTCAGGATCCTGGTGAAATGATGCCCATGCAAATGGTTTTCTTGGTGCCGTGCTGGCTACAGTAAACAAACCTGCAAAGAGGCCAAATCCAGGGCCAATGGTTAGATGGACCTGAGCCTTAGCCCAGGAGAAAAAAAAATCCATCAGTCAAACGTTAATAAATATTTGTTGAATACCTCCTACATACTAGCAAGACACATAGTTATGGTTCTCAAAAGTGGACAATATTCAGTACTTCCCTCAAAAGACAGCTGGAAATTTATAGAGGCTTTTGGTTGTTGTTGTTTAATGAAGAAGAGGTGATGATGCTACTATAATTTAGTGGGTGGGAAGCAGGAAAGCTAAGCATTCTGCAATGTGTGAGGCAATCTACTAGAAGTGCCCTGCATAAAATGTCCATAGTACTCTTATGGAGAAACACTGTGCCAGATTGAGGTACAGTGAGTAACCCAATGTGAGGAGGACATACCCTATCCCTGCCTCAAGAGTTAACTGCTACCAGAGAGCAACTGATGCCTTTCTGCTTACACCCTTCCTCCTTATTCTTTCCTTGGGAAGAATGAATTATAACTTCCATTTTAAAGATAAGGAAAAAGATAGACCTGCCAGAGGTGAGAACAGTTAATAAGTGGCAAAGCTGGGACTCAATGGCTTGACTCCACAATTCCCTCTGAGGAATTCATAGAGTCCCCTAATGAACAAACATAAAAGAGAACCTTTTATGCTTAAACTTTCAACACAAGTCAGCTCTCAATTCAACTCTCTACTCTGGAGCAGACCAGAAATGTAGATTTGGGTGACAGGGTTCCTTATAAAAGAAATAATATCAATATTCATAAATTTTAGCTTTTAATTGAAATTTTTGAGATAATCATAGACTTGAATACAGTTATAAGAAGTAATGCAGAAAGATCACATATACCCCTTACCCAATTTTCCCCAAAGGTAAAATCTGAGAAAACTATAGTACAAAAATCACAACCAGGATATCGACATTGACATAATCCACCTATATTATTCATATTTTCCTTTATTCGTGTATGTGTGTTAAGTTCTATACAATTTTAGCACATATAGTGGTTTGTGTATCCATCATCGCAGTCAAGATACAAAATAGTGCCAACACCACAAGGATCTCTCTTTTTACCCATTTACAACCATACTCACTAGCCCCCACCAACTATGCCTTCTTCTTCCTAACCCCCTGAAACCCCTAATTTGTACTCCATTTCTAAAAGTCATCATATAAAAATATCATATAAATGGAATCATACAGTATGTAGCCTTCTGGAAGTGGCTTTTAAAATTCAGCATATATGACGAGGTTGCAGAGAAAAAGGAATGCTTATACAATGTTCGTGGGAGTGTAAATTAGTTCAAGCATCGCAGAAGACAGTGTGGCAATTCCTCAAAGACCTAAAGACAGAAATGCCATTTGACCCAACAACCCATTACTAGGTATATACTCAAAGCAACATAAATCATTCTATTATAAAGACACATGCATGTACATGTTCATTGTGCCACTATTCACAAAAGCAAAGACATGGAATCAACCTAAATGCCCATCAATGATAGACTGGATAAACAAAATGTGATACACATACACCATGGAATATCATGCAGCCATAAAAAAAAATAGCAAGATAATGTCTTTTGCAGGGACGTAGATGGAGCTGGAGGCCATTATCCTTAGGAAACTAATGCAGGAACAGAAAGTCCAATACTGTATTTTTTGCTTACAAGTGGAAACTAAATGATGAGAACACGTGGACACATAGAGAGGAACAAAACACACGAGATCTTTCAGGGGATGGAGGGAAGGAGGATGGAGAGGATCAGGAAAAATAATTTACAGGTATTAGGGAGGACGGAGAGGGTCAGGAAAAATAACTGATTAGTACCTGGGTGATGAAATAATCTGTACAACAAACCCCCATAACACAAGTTTACCTATGTAACAAACTTGCATCTGTACCCCTGAACTTAAAAGTCAAAAAAAAAAAAAAGTAGGCCAGATGCAGTGGCTCATGCCTGTAATCCCAGCACTTTAGGAGGCTGGGCCAGGAGGATCGTGATGTCAGGAGTTCGAGACCAGCCTGGCCAACATGGTGAAACCCCCGTCTCTACTAAAAATACAAAAATTAGCAGGGCACAGTGGTGCGTGCCTGTAATCCCAGCTACTGGGGAAGCTGAGCCAGGAGAATGGCTTGAACCCAGGAGGCAGAGGTTGCAGTGAGCCAAGATTGTGCCACCACACTGCAGCCTGGGTGACAGAGTAAGACTCCATCTCAATAAATAAATAATAAGCTAAAATTAAATAAAATTTAGTATATATCAATAATTTGTTCCTTTTTATTGCTGATTGGTAGTCCACAGCATAAATGTACCACAGTTTGTTTAACCATTCACCCATTAAAGGTCTCTTGGATGGTTCTAGTTTTGATCTATTAAGAACAAATATGCTGTAAACATTTATGTACAGGTTTTTGTGTGAACATGTGTTTTTATTTCCCTGGGATAAGTGGCCAATATCACAATTGCTGTGTCATAGAGTAATTGCATGTTGGGTTTTGTAAGAAACTGAAAAACTGTTTTCCAGACTGTACCATTTTACGTTCTCATCTGCAAAGTATGAGTGACTCAGTTTTTCTACATCATCACCAACATTTGTTTATTTCACTACTTTTTATTTCAGCCATTCTTGTAGATTTTTATAATGATATCTTACTGTTTTAGTTTGTATTTTCCAATGACTATTGATGTTGGAACATCTTTGTATGCATTTAGTTGACATCAGTATTTCCTTTTTTCTAAAATATTTCATTTTCCCCTATTTCTTTCTTTCTTTCTTTCTTTCTTTCTTTCTTTCTTTTTTTTTTTTGGTCTGAGCCTAGGTGTAGGGAGGAATTGATTTCAGGGGGTGTTCAGGACTTTCGGGAATGGCAACCCATGAAAAAGTGGGCAAAGGATATGAACAGACACTTCTCAAAGGAGGACATTTAGGGGCGGTTCCAAGATGGTCAAATAGTAACAGCTCCAGTCTACAGCTCCCAGCATGAGCCACGCAGAAGATGGGTGATTTCTGCATTTGCAACTGAGGTACAGGGTTCATCTCATGGGGGCTTGTCAGGCAGTAGGGACAGGACAGTGGATGCAGCCCACCGAGCATGAGCCGAAGCAGGGCGAGGCATAGCCTCACCCAGGAAGCTCAAGGGGTCAGGAAATTCCCATTCCTAGCCAAGGGAAGCAGTGGCACCTGGAAAATCGGGTCACTCCCACCCTAATACTGCGCTTTTCCAATGGTCTTAGCAAACAGCAAACCAGGAGATTATATCCCACACCTGACTCCGAGGGTCCCACGCCCACAGAGCCTCGCTCATTGCTAGCACAGCAGTCAGATCAAACTGCAAGGTGGAAGGGAGGCTCGGGGAGGGGCTCCCACCATTGCTGAGGCTTGAGTATGTAAACAAAGCAGCCTGGAAGCTCAAACTTGGTGGAGCCCACTGCAGCTCAAGGAGGTCTTTCCTGCCTCTATAGACTCCACCTCTGGGGGCAGGGCATAGCTAAACAAAAGGTAGCAGAAACCTCTGCAGACTTAAATGTCCCTCTCTGACAGCTTTGAAGAGAGTAGTGGTTCTCCAAGTATGGAGTTTGAGATCTGAGAACAGACAGATTGCCTCCTCAAGTGAGTCCCTGACCCCCGAGTAGCCTAAATGGGAGGCACCCTCCAGTAGGGGCAGACTGACTCCTCACATGGCTAGGTACCCCTCTGAGATGAAGCTTCCAGAGGAACGATCAGGCAGCAACACTTGCTGTTCAGCAGCATTTGCTGTTCCGCAGCCTCCGCTGCTGATACCCAGGCAAACAGGGTCTGGAGTGGACCTCTAGCAAACTCCAACAGACCTGCAGCTAAGGGATCTGACTGTTAGAAGGAAAACTAACAAATGGAAAGAATATCCACACCAAAACCCCATCAGTACGTCACCATCATCAAAGACTAAAGGTAGATAAAACCACAAAGATGGGGAAAAAACAGAGCAGGAAAGCTGAAAATTCTAAAAGTCAGAGCACCTCTCCCCCTCCAAAGGAATACAGATCCTTGCCAGCAACGGAACAAAGCTGGAGGGAGAATGACTTTGACGAGTTGAGGGAAGAAGACTTCAGGCAATCAGCCTCTCAGAGCTAAAGGAGGACGTTTGAACCCATCACAGAGAAGCTAAAAACCTTGAAAAAAGATGAGACGAATGGCTAACTAGAATAACCATGTAAAGAAGTCCTTAAAGGACCTGATGGAACTGAAAACCATGGCACGAAAACTACATGATGAATGCACAAGCTTCAGTAGCCAATTTGATCAACTGGAAGAAAGGGTATCAGTGATTGAAGATCAAATGAATGAAATGAAGCAAGAAGAGAAACTTAGAGAAAAAAGAGTAAAAAGAAACAAACAAAGCCTCCAAGAAATATTGGACTATGTGAAAAGACCAAATCTACGTCTGACTGGTGTACTTGAAAGAGGCAGGGAGAATGGAACCAAGTTGTAAAACACTCTGCAGGATGTTATCCAGGAGAACTTTCCCAACCTAGAAAGACAGACCAACATTCAAATTCAGGAAATACAGAGAACACCACAAAGATACTCCTCGAGAAGAGTAACTCCAAGACACGTAATTGTCAGATTCAGCAAAGTTGAAATGAAGGAAAAAATGTTAAGGGCAG
>NW_012116533.1:2231243-2232399 GCF_000951035.1 Colobus angolensis palliatus | reverse complement strand
GCTGAGAGATTTTGTCACCACCAGGCCTGCCCTACAAGAGCTCCTGAAGGAAACACTGAACATGGAAAGGAACAACCGGTACCAGCCACTGCAAATACATGCCAAATTGTAAAGATCATCAATGCTAGGAAGAAACTGCATCAACTAACGGGCAAAATAGCTAACATCAAAATGACAGGATCAAGTTCACACATAACAATATCAACCTTAAATGTAAATGGGATAAATGCCCCAATTAAAAGACACAGACTGGCAAACTGGATAAAGAGTCAAGACCCATCAGTGTGATGTATTCAGGAGACACATCTCACATGCAGAGACACACATAGGCTCAAAATAAAGGGATGGAAGAATATCTACCAAGCAAATGAAAAACAAAACAAAGCAAGGGTTGCAATCCTAGTCTCTGATAAAGCAGACTTTAAACCAACAAAGATCAAAAGACACAAAGAAGGCCATTACATAATGGTAAAGGGATCAATGGGACAAGAAGAGCTAACTATCTTGAATATATATGCACCCAATACAGGAGCACCCAGATTCATAAAGCAAGTCCTTAGAGACCTACAAAGAGACGTAGACTCCCACACAATAATAATGGGAGACTTTAACACCCCACTGTCAATATTAGGCAGATCAACGAGACAGAAAGTTAACAAGGATATTGAGGAATTGAACTCAGCTCTGCACCAAGTGGACCTAATAGACATCTACAGAACTCTCCACCCCAAAGCAACATAATATACATTCTTCTCAGCACCACATCACACTTATTCCAAAATGGACCACATAGTTGGAAGTAAAGCACTCCTCAGCAAATGTACAAGAACAGAAATTATAACAAACTGTCTCTCAGACCACAGTGCAATCAAACTACAACTCAGGATTAAGAAACTCAGTCAAAACCACTCAACTACATGGAAACTGAACAATCTGCTCCTGAATGACTACTGGGTACATAACGAAATGAAGGCAGAAATAAAGTTCTTTGAAACCAATGAGAACAAAGATGCAACATGCCAGAATCTCTGGGACACATTTAAAGCAGTGTGTAGAGCGAAATATATAGCACTAAATGCCCACAAGAGAAAGCAGGAAAGATCTAAAATTGACACTCTAACATCACAATTAAAAGAACTAGAGAAGCAAGAGCAAA
>NW_012116533.1:2230758-2231193 GCF_000951035.1 Colobus angolensis palliatus | reverse complement strand
CAGGAAAGATCTAAAATTGACACTCTAACATCACAATTAAAAGAACTAGAGAAGCAAGAGCAAACACATTCAAAAGCTAGCAGAAGGCAAGAAATGACAAAGATCAGAGCAGAACTGAAGGAGATAGAGATAAAAAAAACCCTTCAAAAAATCAATGAGTCCAGGAGCTGTTTTTTTGAAAAGATCAACAAAATTGATAGACCACTAGCAAGACTAACAAAGAAGAAAAAAGAATCAAATAGATGCAATAAAAAATGATAAAGGGGATATCAGTACTGATCACACAGAAATACAAACTACCATCAGAGAATACTATAAACACCTCTATGTAAATAGACTAGAAAATCTAGAAGAAATGGATAAATTCCTAGACACATACACTCTCCCAAGACTAAACCAGGAAGAAGTTGAATCCCTGAATAGACCAATAGCAGG
>NW_012116533.1:2230284-2230607 GCF_000951035.1 Colobus angolensis palliatus | reverse complement strand
GGGATGCCCTCTCTCACCACTCCTATTCATGGACGGGGACTTTGGAAGCCACATGTGAAAGAAGCTAGCTCCCCATCACCTCTGTCCTAAATGACATCACGGAGCAGAACACAACACTGCCACCTACCCTTGCTATCACCAACTATGTGTGAGTGAAAAATAAACTTTATTTTGTTAAACCATTGAGATTGAGATTTGGGGACTTTTCTCTTCCTGGAGCTAGCATTATCTTTTTAAGTGTAAGTTTTTAAAAGTTCTTTTTTTAATTTTTTTATTATTATACTTTAAGTTCTAGGGTACATGTGCATAACGTGCAGGTTTGT
>NW_012116533.1:2211789-2220399 GCF_000951035.1 Colobus angolensis palliatus | reverse complement strand
TATTTTTTAGTAGAGACGGGGTTTCACCATGTTAGCCAGGATGGTCTCGATCTCCTGACCTCGTGATCTGCCCGTCTCGGCCTCCCAAAGCGCTGGGATTACAAGCTTGAGCCACCGTGCCCAGCCTTAAAAGTTTTTTCATTGATAAATAATAATTGTAAATATTTATGGGGTACGTAGTGGTGTTTTAACACATATAATGTATCACAACCAGATCAGGGTCATTAGTATATCCATCATCTCAAATATTTATCATTTCTTTGTTAGGAACATCCAATATCCTCCTTCTAGCTACTTGAAACTATATGACACGTTATTGCTAACAATATCTTAACTCCAAAATCAGTGGTCCTTGCTCTCATGGAGCTTGCCATATAGTGGGTATAAAGTAGAAGAGTTTCTAGAGTCCTGTGGAAACATAAAGGAGGAAGCAATCAGCTTGGCATAGGGCAATAGCAGAAGACTTCTCATAAATTGTAACATTTGAGATAAGTCTTAAAGGAGAAAAAGATTCCCCATAAGAGATAGTAAGTCAGGCTGAGGGCAGCATATGCAAAGGCTCCAAGATTAGAGAGCTCAATGAGACTATGGCTGAAGAGCAGAAGGTGGTGGGGTTGAATGAGGCCCATCAGGGTTCAAGTACTGATGAGAAATGAAAAACTGCCAGTCCACTGTGGGGATATATGCCTAAGTGACCCCAGGCATCAGTGTATTTAGAAACATCTGGAGGCTGGCTGGAGGCCAGCATGAGACAGTCTCTTTCATGACATCAATCCAAGTGAATCCCCAGACAAGAAGACCACGGGCCAAGAAATAAAGGCTGTGACCTTGGTTCTTGCTCTTGGTAAGTCTGGATTTTCTGACCCCTACACTGTACCCTTTCGTTCAACACTTTCACCCCTATTTTTTACTGGGAAAGGAGTTCAATTAGTGGTCTTGCCCTAACCCCTCCCATTTACAGAGAATGTTCTTCTAGGCAACAATCCACAGGCTGTGTTCTGCAGCTGTGGCCTGTGAACACCTTCCAGGAGGCAGAATCCTAGGAGGCAAAAAGTCGAAAGAAAAGAGCAGCCACCTGCATGTCTTGTTGTGTCTGATTAATTTCAAACAAATATTCTAATGTTTCAGATGTTCCTGGACAGCTCTCCAACATCCTGCAATTAACCTAAATCGATATGCTCCATACAGGAAGATGGAATGAAGGTGACTCCAATCTCAGGGATGAAAATAAATAAGTAAAACCATAGGCTGAACTGGAAGGGAGCTTTGAGATCACCCCAGTTGAAATGCCTTGTGTAACAGATGAGAAAACTGAGGTTCAGGAAGGGGTCATAGCTTGTCTTATGTCAGAGTGAGTCAGTAGCACAGACTGGGCCTCCAGGTCTCAATTCCCAGCCCAGTGCTCTTTCCACTCTACTAATCAAGCATCTAGACCAGTTGGAAGAAGCATGCTGAAAGCTACTGATGAAGGGAATAGTGGGTGGTTCCAAGGCAGGAAAGTTTAATATTCAGCCAAAATGTTACAGACAAGAGTCAGTCACATGCTTTCTGTTTATAGTCTTTCCACTGGGCTGTGTGTGTCTGAGAACAACAGGCAGAGGAAAAATTAATTTAATTCAAGCCTGTGCCTGGTCTAGTTTGTAGAGGAAGAAAACAGTCATCTCTCTGATATAACTTGAGGGGTGCTGATGAGCCTCTCCTGGCCCAGATGGTCTTCCCCATCAACCTACTATTTCAGGTATGTATTAACTCTCCTATAGGCTGCCTTTAAAAGAGCCTTGGAAAGAAAGCACTGAACGCTGTTTCCAGCGACTAAAATCTTGTGAATTAGGTCACTATTTGATTTTCAGGGATTCTATAAATCCATACGGAGGAAAGTAGCAAATGATGTAAGCCAGGAATCTGACCAATAAATCATGGAGTGCTTGGATTTCCTTAGAACTCTCCTGTCCATCTAGAGAAAGTGCCTGCTTTGGAGACTAACTGCAGTGAGAAAAGGCCTAGAGAAATGGATGGGGCATAGAAATCCAGACAGCCTCACACTGCAAGTCCCAGGGAGCTCTGCTTTGTGCCCATTTCAGTTGTGTTCACTGTCATCCTGAGGTCTCGCTGACCACACCCTTGAATTCACCACACAAGAAGTCCTTTTTTCACCCCTTCTTGCACCTGGATTCACCATGATCATTCCTACTTCTGATCCCTGATGTTAGTATAGTGTGTGATAGCTTATAAAACTCTCTCTCCCTGTATCTTACAAGGCAGATAACACAGGTAGTCTCATGCTCATAATTTTACAAATAGGAAACCCGTGGCTCAGAGAGATTTTGTGACTTGAACAAAGTCAGAAAATAAATAGAAGTCATTTTCAAGTCAACCTGGAACCTAAGTGTTCTTTCTGTCTCAAAATCACATCTTCTTTCTCTACACCAGAACTTCCCAAAGTGTTCTTCACAGAGCACAAGTTTATGGATAATTATATTGGCAGAAAGAGAGATTCCATGATCTAATAAGCATTTGCTTATTTTTCTAACCTCTTTGTGTTGATACACTAGGCATATCAGCATATCAAAGGATCCGAGAAGTTAACCTGTATAATCTAGAGTGTTCAAAAGTTACTTATGAATAAAAAAAAAGCTCACATTAATCAGGCAGTTACTGTGCCAGGCCCTGTGCTAAGAATTTTACTTGCATTAGCTTATTCTGTTCTTCACACAATCTTATGGTCTTCATACTGTGTTTATCCCCATTTTACCAATAATGAAACTGACGCTCTGAGAGATAAGGTGATTTTCTCAAGTTAGCACAGTGAGAACAAGATGAGAAGGGTTCCCAAAACCAGCAGACTATTATAATGTTTACCCACAGAAACTTTCTACCCATAAACTCTGTTTACATCCCTCAGAATTAGCCTCTTGCAAAGGCAATTTTGAGAAATACAGTCCCACTTTCACCAACTTCTTACCTATAACCTTGACTTGTTCCTACTGCCTCATTTTCAACACCCAGAGTCACCCAAAAATGATGTTACTTTCAACCACTGATCAGTGAACCCACAGGCTGGAGCAGAAGACAGATATTTGGCTACTGGGGGAAACAAAAGGTACGGAGAGCATGAGCACTGTGCCAGGAAAGTAGCCAAAGAGTGAGGCCTTGATAGATGAGACAGAAGGGCATCACCAATCAAACATGCCTGTTTCACAGTTTTGTTTGTTCTGTATGTTCAGAGGCCAAATCAGAACAGAATTTCCAGTTGAATCTATCAAGCCCATCTTCTCTCTACTCATCACAGTAACTGGGGTGATATATATCCACTGTGATGTCTGCTGCTGGTTGCAATGCCAGGTAAATTGACCAAGGTTGCTTGGTTCAATCGAAAGTAGTGATTGAAACCACTGTATAATGATCCCACCACTGGGCGTGGGCACACACACACACACAGAAATTCACAGGGCCAAGAAGACTGGCTGGTGAGACGGATTCAGTCAAACAACTAGTCAATATAGTGGAGAGAAAAAAAGTAGTAAGTCAAAGGAAATGCCTGACTAAACTGGTCTGTCAATTCAGCCCACTCACTCAGTCATCAGAAAAGCTCCAAAAGACACAGTTCAGTTGTCTTTAGACATATGGAGAAAGATAATGAGACAGAACTCAGAGGGGAAAAGGTGAGTTGCAACACAAAATATTTAGGTTAAATGTAAGAAAAAGTTTTTTGACACACTTGTGAGTGAGAACAAGCTATACTTCTCTGTCAGTGCCTGCCTTGTTTCACTTAAGGTAATAACCTTCAATTCCATCCATTTTGCTGCAAAAGGCATAATTTTATTCTTTTTATGGCTGAAATAGTATTCTATTGCATATATATACCACATTTTCTTTAATCAACAATTGATGGGCACTTATGTTGATTCCATATTTTATCTGTTGTTAATAGTATTGCAATAAACATATGAGTGCAGGTGTCTTTTTCATATATTGATTTCTTTCCTTTTGGGTTGATACCCAGTAGTGGGACTGCTGAATTTATTGGTAGTTCTATTTTTAGTTATTTGAGAAATTTCCATACTGTTTTTCATAAAGGTTGTACTAATTTACATTTCCACCAACAGTGTATGAAAAATTTACTTTACTCTGCATCCTCACCAACATCTGTTGGGTTTTTGTTTTTTTGGTTTTTGGTTTTTTTTTTTTTTTTTGTCTTTTTAATCATAGCTATTCTGACTGGAGTAAGATGATATCTCATTGTGGTTTTGATTTGCATTTCTCTAGTGATTAGTGATGTTCAGCATTTTTTCATATACGGGTTGGTAATTTGTTTGTCTTCTTCTGAAAAATGTCTGTTCATGTCCTTTGCTCACTTTTAAATGGGATTATCTGTGTGGTTTTTGTTGTTCTTGTTGTGTTGTTTGAGTTCCTTGTACATTCTGGATATCAATCTCCTGTTGAATGAATAGTTTGCAAATATTTTCTCAAATTCTGCAGGCTGTCTGTTCACTCTGTTGATAATTTCTTTTGCTGTGCCCAAGCTTCTGAGTTTAACAAAGTCCCATTTGTCTATCTTTTTGTTTCTGTTGCCTGTGCTTTTGAGGTTCTTTGCCAAGACCAATGTCCAGAAGAGTTTTCCCTAGGTTTTCTTCTTTTTTTATGGTTTTGAGTCTTATGTTTAAGTCTTTAATCCATCTTGTGTTCATTTTTGTACATGGTAAGAGATAGGGTTCCAGTTTCATTCTTCTGCCTATGGCAACATAATTTTCCCAGCACAATTTATTGAAGAGAATGTTCTTTTCCCAGTATATGCTTTTGATGGCTTTGTCAAAGATCAATGGGCTGTAAATATATGGCTTTATTTCTGGGTTATCTATTCTGTTCCATTGATCTATGTGTCTTTTTATACCAGTACCATGCTGTTTTGGTTACTATAGCCTTGTAATATAATTTGAAGTCAGATAATGTGATGCCTCCAGCTTTATTCTTTTTGCTCAGGATTGCTTTGGTTATTTGGACTTTTTTTGTTGTTGCATATGAATTTTAGAATTAGTTTTTCTAATTTGGTGAAAAGTTAACATTGGTATTTTTATAGGGATTACATTACATGTGTAGATTGCTTTGGACAGTGTGGTCATTTTCACAAAAATAATAAAGCAAAGTTAGGATCAGTGTCTTGACTTTTAGACTTTTAGGCATGTTGAGATGATTTTTTTTTCTTTTTCTTTTTCTTTTTTTAATCTCTGCTCACTGAAAGCTCCACCTCCTGGGTTCATGCCATTCTCCTGCCTCAGCCTCCTGAGTAGCTGGGACTACAGGCACCCACCACCACGCCTGGCTAATTTTTTGTATTTTTAGTAGAGATGAGGTTTCACTGTGTTGACCAGGATGTTCTTGATCTCCTGGCCTCTTGATCCGCCCACCTTGGCCTCCCAAAGTGCTGGTATTACAGGTGTGAGCCACCGTGCCCGGCCTGAGATGCTCTCTTTCTAACAAAGCCAACTGGGATCCTGAAAAAGCTGTCTTCTTGCTGCCAGACAAGTCTGGCTGATTCTCATATCAATCAGATATTAACCTAATATTAATTGACACTAGTTAGATATCCAATCTATAAGCACGGGATTTTTTTCCATTTGTTTGTGTCATCTCTGATTTCTTTAATCAATATTGTGTAGTTTTCCTTGTAGACATCTCTCAACTCCTTGGTTAAATTTATTCCTAGATATTTTTTTGGGTAGCTGTTATAAATGAGATTGCCTCCTACATTTCTTTCTCAGCTAGATCATTATTGGTGTATAACACTACTAAATTTTGTACTTTGATTTTGCATCCTGCAACTTTAATGAATTTTTTTATTAAATCTAATATTTTTTGGGTAGAATATTTAGGTTTTTCTAGATATAAAATTGTATCATTGACAAACAAGGATAATTTGACTTCCTCTCTTCCAATTTGAATGCCTTTTATTTCTTTCTCTTACCTAATTATTCTGGCTAGGACTTCCAGTAATATGTTGAATAGAAGTGATGAAAGTGGACATCCTTGTCCTGTTCCAGTTATTAGAGAAAAGGCTTTCAACATTTCCCCATTCAGTATAATGTTAGCTCTGCATTTCTTGTATATGGTCTTTATTATTTTGAGGTATGTTCATTCTGCACCTAGTTTGTTGAGAGTTTTTATTATGAAGCTATATTGAATTTTATCAAATGCCTTTTTGCATCTATTGAATTGATCATATGATTTTTGTCCTTGATTCTGTTTATGTAATGTATCACATAATTGATTTGCATATGTTGAACCATCCTTGCGTTCCTGGTATAAAACCCACCTGATCAAGGTGTATTATCTTTTTGACATGCTGTTGGTTTCAGTTAACTAGTATTTTGTTAAGAAATTTTACATCTATGTTCATCAGAGATATTGGTTCAACAGAGACATTTCCTTTTGTTGTTATGTTCTATCCTGCTTTTGGTATTAGCATGATAATGGCTTCATAAATTGATTTAAGGAGGATTCCATCTTTCTCCATCTTGTGGAATAGTGCTGAAAGGATTAGTACCAATTCTAATTTGAATGTCTGGTAGAGTTCAGCTCTGAATCTGTCTGGTCCTGGACTTTTTCATTGGTAATATTTTTATTGCAATTTCAATCTTGCTGCTTGTTATTGGTCTGTTCAGTGTTTCTATTTCTTCCTGATTTAAGCTAGGAGGGTTGTATCTTTCCAGGAATTTATCCATCTCCTCTAGGTTTCCTAGGGATGTTTGGGATACTATATGAGGAACAGCCAGACCTGCCTGGCAGCAAGAAGAAGACAGCTGTTTCAGATTCAGGGATAGCTTTGTCAAAAAGAGACCATCTCAAGGTGTCTAAAGGTGAAATCACTGATCCTGACTTTGCTTTGTTATTTTTGTTAGAATGTAGAAAGTATGAGATATAAGAAGGCCCCTTTATTTTAAAAAAGAGGGTGAAAAGAGCCACATGAAACAAAAACACAACCTTCCTTTTTCATTTTCTCTAAAAAAAAAAAAAAAAAAGTGAAAAATTTTTAAGTTCCTAAAATTACTATGTCATGGTTATTTGTTAGATAATTTCACTAATGCAATTAGAAATAAAAGCAAAGCACTTGATATTCCAACTAGGCCAAGGCCATAAGAGAATGGAAGTTGCTTGAGTTGCTTGACATATGCAGATGGAATGGTGGGTCAGCTTTTTAACATCTGATGTGTGTGAGAAATATTCTCTATCCAAGATCTTTTGGCAAGATCATGGTATTTCAGATGTATTTCATGGTATTTCAGCTATAGTTCTAAAGCTGGGTGCACACAATCACCAACCATAGTGATATGTATTTATACATTTTCCTCTTTGAGCTATTTCTTTATTAAAATGGTTCATCTGCTCATAACTGTTATACCTGTGGACTGTCATTGTATACCTGAGTGTTCATGCTTGCAAAAATATGTATGTTGTTATTGCCTATTTTGTTGCATGAAGTGGCCTATGAAGTATTCTATCATGTTTGTATGTTTCTCAAATAAATCTCTCTTTTTAAGATGTAAGTAAATATCTTTTAAAGTATTTCAACTTATTTTTTCTAGAATTATATTTGCAGGATTTTGATTTTTGGAATTCTAGAATTCAAGAATTTTTAACTTTTGGGATTTCAACATTTGGGATTATGGTGTTTGGGATTATGTCTTTCAAGATTATGATCACCTCCCTCTGAAAATTACCACCTAAGAGATCAGCAATTAAAATTTTTCACAGGTGCTGAAAGGTAAAAAGGGAACCAGCTATATTCTGCCAGCAGTAAGTCAGTTGGCACCAGCTTTATCTGGGAAGAATGAGACATCATCCACCCCTAAAATAAAGCAAATCAAAAACGAACAATGACTTGGAATCCACAGTTGATGTGGAAAACTTTTTGTTTATCGAATGCATCAGGGGATCTACTCTTGGGGAACTCATTAACTTAATTGGATTTACAGCTCCATTCCCTCAGGGCTCATTTTGCCATTCTGAAACAAGAATGGAGGAAATAGCCAACATGTACCAGTTATCTGTTGCTGTATCACAAACCACCACCAAATTTAGTGATTTAAAACAACCACCAGTTAGTTGGCTCATGTTCTGTAGTCCCCCAGGGCCAGGATTACAGGGAGCTGAAGTGAGCTTCCTAGGGCACAATACTGAAGGAAACATTCACTCTTATGGTCATGCTGGCAACCCTGTACTTGCATGACCCTCAAAGTGAGTGCCTCTTCTCATTTTTTGCTTTGAGTGCCTCACTTGTCTCACCACAGTCCCAGCCCTGATGGTTCTTGTCTAAACCAGGTGGGGTAATCACTGCTGGAGTCTCTTTTTCCCTTTTCTCTTGAGAGAAACTTATTTTTTCACCCTGAAAAATATTTTTTTGTTTGTTTTTGCCAAGTAATTTTAGCCCTACTCATTCTATGTGTTTTGCAGGTCATACAAAGACTCTATTTGCCTATGGCTTATTTGTAATACAGTTGACCCTTGAACAACACCGGATTAAGAGTGCTGACCTCAGCAGCACATCAAAAAGCTTATCCACCATGATCAAGTGGGCTTCATCCCTGGGATGCAAGGCTGGTTCAACATTCGCAA
>NW_012116533.1:2178848-2209529 GCF_000951035.1 Colobus angolensis palliatus | reverse complement strand
AGCACACCAACATGGCACAAGTATACATATGTAACAAACCTGCACGTTATGCACATGTACCCTAGAACTTAAAGTATAATAATAAAAAAAAAAGAGTGCTGACCTCCACCCACAAGCAGTGAAAGACTTGTGTATAACTTTTGACTCCCCAAAAGCTTAACTTGTAATAGCCTACTGTTGACTGGAAGCCTTACCAATAATATAAGCAGTCGATTAACATATATTTTGTATGTTATACCTAGTATATACTGTATCCTTATAATAAAGTAAGATGGAAAAGAGTTTGCGATTAAGAAAATCATAAGGAAGATAAAATATATTTACTATTCATTAAGCGGAAGTGGCTCATCATAAAGTTCTTCATCTTTATCATGTTCATGCTGAGTAGGCTGAGGAAAAGGAGGAGTTGGTCTTAATATCTCAGGAGTGGCAGAGGCAGAAGAAAACTTGTGTATAAGTAAACCTACTCAGTTCAAACTCATGTTATCCAATGGTCGACTGTATTTTGATTTTTACCAATTTCTTCATTTTCTTTCTATAATAACTGAAGTGAGTTATAAACCCAGTTGAAATGATAGAAATTAGGCAGTACTTTAGAGTGCCTATTTGATTTATTGGTTAAAAGAATTGGTACAGTTTAATTAAACTACAATGTAATCTACCCCATGTCTGGGGGAACATTGGAACTACTTGACAGTTCTTTCATATTCACATCTCCTCCTGGAAAAAGTAATGTTTTTATAATAAAGCCTTATGCAAACACAATGTATCCTGAAAAATGTTAATGATATTTTTTATAATTGGTCAAATGGGGGAAAATCTCTATTGGTATTAAGTAGACATATTAATGTTATTCACTCCACTGCTGAAAAAGGTAACAACACTACAAAGACTTTTCATATCCAAGTTTTAAATCAACTTAATGTTATAGACTATTAATTTTCCCCAGGAACCAACAGATGAATAATTTGAAAATGGACACTATAATGGTGCATATATAAAAAGAAAACTATAAAGCATTTTAAAATATCAACTCTGAGTTTTATGGGTCATTGGCTCTCCAATTCCACTGGGTTCTTTTATGCTCTTGTAACCAGCTTGCCAGTCAGCTAGTGGCTAGGTGATCAAAAATAGTCTCACTCACTTATCCAGCATTTCTTAGGCTATTGGCAGAAGCAACAAGGGTGACTGGACCACAGATCTATCTTTATTCAGCAGGTTACAACAAGTTTCTTCACTTGTGTCCTTCACAGGATTTCTATAAACAATGAAAGAGAACAAGTCCCAATGTGCAAATAATTTTCAAATGTCTGTTTATATGTTCTATATAGTCCCATGGTCAAGGAAGGTCACACAGTCAAACCCAGATTCAGTAGAGACAGGGATTATACAAGGATATGCAGCAGAGAAATATGAACACATTTGTAGTCATTGCTATACCAATCTACTACAAGGCCCAAAGGTGAATTACAGAAATAGAAGAGAATGGTTCTGGTGAATGCATCAACCAAATAAGTAACTAAATTTTAATCAACAGAGGACCAGAGAAGGATTTTCTCCAGACTGCATCAGCCACACAAGAAGGAACTTCCTCACTGAAGAAATGAAGTTGGATTGATGTTGCATATATATCCCTCAGAGGTTCACACATAGAATTTCAAAGAACCTGTCTCATGTGTGAATTGTTCCCTAAATCACTCCCTGGCCAGAACCCTGAGAAGGATATCTTCAACACTCCCACAGGGCATACATCACAAAAGGGCTTAGGGATTCTATCTATTGCAATTCCTCCTCTCTACTAGGTTGAGAATCCTTGTTTTAGAGGAAAAGCAACCTTAACTCTTACCCCTAAATATATAAATACCATTTCGCCATTGGATGTAAGCACTACTTCTGTCTGAAACTCAACCACTCTCCAAATCTGCATCCAGTTGCATAAACAAAGGGAAGTTACGTTTTTCTTAATTGGTTCCAGGTAGAATTTGACATATAAACCAATAAAAGAAATACCTAAATATTTTCTCCTCCTTCTAACCTCATCTCCTATTTAGTTAACTCCTATTTAACTCTTAATCTCCTATTTAACTCCCATATCTATCTGGAATTTGGAACCAGATACAGTGAACCACATTGCCCCAAATGTGTCTCCAAGCAACTCTGTGGCTATTTTGATGGTGATAAAAGATGTTTTATCCCTTCTTTGGAACTCTGAAGAGCATTTTCCTTGACTGCTAGGTGTTTTCAATCAAACATTGACAACACTGTTATATGTAAATGGGGAGACAAAGGAACAATTGGATCGCTATAGAATCAGTCACTTTACCTTATATGGTGTGAAAGCTTATCCCAAAACAAATCACTTGGAGCAATTGTCAAAGACATCAAGGGTTTATTCTGAAAGTGTCAGCAGTTTCAGTCACTCATTCTTCCCTGGAAATCATTCCAGATGAAGAGGATCTGAGCAGTTCATTTTCACGTGGTAGAACCAGAAAGCACATTATTCACTGGCGAGATGAGCTGACTGTATTTTATCCATCAACAGTTATTCCCCAGGCAGATTATCAGAATGCAGCTGTTGAAGTAATCATGGAAAAATGTATTCCCACACACGTAAGATAGGTCATCTTCCGATGAAAGACCTTGCAACTGAGGCAGGGCTTATTTGAGAATAAGCTCTAGGAGCCCAGTTTTAAGAAAACTCCTATATTGTTTGCTTAACAAAGGATCTGAAGTGGTAATGGGGGCACCAGAGAAAAAGTTACCCCAGACATTACAGCACATACAGCTTGCCAGAGATGGATCAATTCCAGCAAGAGCCAGCACATTCTCTAAAATAGTGGGTATTTTCCTGCCATTGTGTAGTAGCAACTTTTCCCTTTCACCAAATTTTGACTGTAAATGAGAAAGAAACAGGCCCTTTCGAAACTGAAGGCAATTAATTCCTGCAAGCAAAGTTTCCAAAACTGTTTCCATGACCTTCCCTATGATCCCTAACAACATTGCTCATTCTAGAAAAAAAAAACAAAGTCATTTAAGGACCAATGTTTTCCATCTGCTATTTGAGTTTTCACACTGATTTAATAGGCATTGGTAGAGTTACCACTAAATTTTGAAACACAATTAATTTTGATCATTTCCCACATGTGTGAAGGAAGGTATCCCGCTAGGATGTTGGACTTAATCAGGATAATGGTCTTTGGCCTATTCTTTGGGAAGAAGAAAAGTCATTGGATTGTATCATGACTATATGAGACAGGTAAAGTAGGGTTTGAATGCTAGCCAAAGGAGTTTGGGCTGAGCTTACCCCTCCACAGACATACTTTCTGATTCACTTATACTGATTGTCTTGTTGCCCTTCTAACTTTTATGCTTCTAATTCCTATATTTCCTGTGTTGTTTCTCTACTTGGAATTATTTTCCTCTGTTTCCTTTGCCTATGAACATCCTAATACATTTCAAAACCTAGATCAAGTTCTCTGTCTCCTGAAAAACCTTCCTTGACTGCCTCAGACTAAGGCCATCTCTCTCCGTAATCAATAATACCCACACTAGCGTTTAGCTGTATACATCTTGTATTGCTCTATGCTGGTTTCTTAAGTCTTAGCTTTGCCACTCTAATTTGATTCTAAAGTCCTCAGTGGCAGGAACGATATATGTTATGTTGTTCATTAAATACTTTTCCTTCTAAACACACACACACACACACACACACGAGTGTCTTCACATAGGTGAAAATAAATGTTAATTATCTAATGTGTCAGTAAGGGATCATTGAAGGCTCTTCTGTAGGTAGATAGGATTTTAACGAGAGCGAAAACCTCAGAATTATTTTGAAACAAATTTAAGGAAACATAAAATATATCATATTGCTTTCCAAACTGATAAATCATATCCCAGCACAATTAGTTAAATTGATTCATCCTAGATGGAAAATTTGTACAGCTGTGTCTACTTTGAGGAAGGGTGATAATTTCTGTTTTCTTTGTTCACATGTACATGTAGTCATTTTGGTTGGATAGTCAATCAGTTAAGTGACTGTGATTTATGGGCCACTATTTCCTTCTTTTCAACCAGTGGTTGTAATGTCAGACATATATAAAATCTCTGTGGTGAAAGTGCCTGCCATAAGAGCCAAGCTAGCCCAGTGATATAAGTGGTGTCACCACAGTCAGGATGGCAGCATAGGTAATAAAATAGTTCTGAACTGGAGAATCAGGAAAGTCAAGTTCAAGTTTAGTCCCTGATATAGCTAGGTGATTAATTAATTAATCACTTCGCCTCTCTGTGTCTGTTGACTCATCTGTAAAGAGAGGATCAACAGCTCAAAAAAGCCAAGATGATAAAGAGTCACTGCACCTTAAATCTGGCTGAGATGATGTCTGAACAGACAGAAGGAAATTTTTTTCCACCAGCTCTGGGCTGTACCACAGCTACAACATACTAGGTATAGCTGATAGGCATCAGAAACAGTGCACTACCATGAGGTTCATCCATCTGGCAAAGACTGGCACATTGTGCCTTATGAACTCGAGCTATGTTGAAAACACAAGCTAGTTTTAACTTATTACTGTCTTAGTTCACCCTCATGTCATCTGAGTCTTTATGGGAAGGGATGTCCTCTAGAGCAGGGAATTTTATTGAATGCCATAAATATGAGCTGTCATCTCATGTCAAAGTTTTCAGCTTTGGTATGGCTTAAAACAATTCTCTTTTAGGAAGAAATTCAAATGTTTAATTGCACAGGCTGTGTTTTATCACTGTGTGTTGGGGAAATAGAGGGATAAAGATTAATTATGTTGGTCAGATGAGTATTGTACCTCCCCCCACCCTGAAAAATAAAAAAACACTGCTAACAACAACCTACAGATGTTAACTGGAAGAATGGGCTAAACAAGTATTTTAAAATTTTATACAATTATTCATTCATTTAACAGATGCTTTCCTGAGTACATAATCTACATCAGGAATTGTGCTAACTACTGCTTTATTAAAAGACAAAATATGGTTCTTGTTCTCCATCCAGGGTTCTGTCTCCTGTTCCTACTGCCTTTTCTGGATACCACGGTGAAGATTCTGGGGATATTAGGGCTGTAGGTTGACCTCTTTGGGCTTCCAAGTTAAAACCCTACTACTCATGCAAGGGTTAACCCATCTGAGAGGGTAAACCTCATGCAGAAGTCTTCACCCTATTTCTCAGTTATCAGAGTCAAAGTGCACAAATATCAAAAAAAGAAAAGTTAAAAGAAAGGGAGAAAAGAAAGCAAAAATTGTACTAAGAATGTAAACAGAAGAAATTTTTAAATAGCCATGAAAATCATGTTAGTCAGCCACAAAAAGGTCAGATGAGTCAAAGTTTCTATGAGCTTTCATGGACTATATGATACTTCTGTCCTCAGCCAAGGCTGGTGTTCTTGGATCTCCAAGGTTCTCATCCACTGTGGGGAGGCCCAGAGATATCCATTAGGGACATAAAAGTCCCAAATATTGAATCATTGTTGGCTTCTAAGAACGAGAGAGCAAAAATGAGAGCAAAAACCTCATTCTTCAGGGCCTCAACAACCATTTGTTTAATGTTCCAGTAGTTGGCATTGAGGGATAGAAAATGAAATAACGGGTATCCCCATGGCTGAACAGAACAGAGCAACTGGTTATCCACAGGTGAGAGACATTTGAAAATCTAGGTAGAAAGTCAATATCCAGGCAATATGTTGGCAAATAGCAGGGCCCCAACCACTGGGCAATGTGTATATGACAGGATTCCTATGCCAAGAGGACATAGACAAAGTGTAACTGGGCACTAGGTGGTTAAGACAAAATGAACAATCAGGAAATAAGACTGAAGGGAAGATAACAGAGGTGGAACACAAAGTCAGGCCTCACCTAAAACAAGATTAACCTAATACCCTTTTCCAGAATATTAGACAAGGTGACTGTTAGTCCTTTCTGACCATAGTCAGGATTGGTCCTAGAGAATGGGTCGAGCTGAAGCCTGCCAGAAGGAGTCAAGCAGCTTCAGTTCTGGGAAGGGGAGACAACACAAGCTGGAAAGCAAACAGCATGTGATACTCAGAGTCCTGCCCTCTAACAGGAAGCTAATAAAAAGAATCAAGCCAAGGTATTATTGGCTAACTATGTCAACCTTTTCCAGAGCACTCTTACATTTTAATCTAATAAAAGAAATAACTATGTAAATATATGTAAATGTATTTATGGATAGATTTGAGGGGAAGGTGCAGAAAGTAAGAAAAAGCCTAAGTGTTACCAAGTCTAGAAGTCCAGAGATACAAATTACCTACTTTGTGTAATGTGAATATTTTGCCTAGATTGCAATTTGAGACTATATTCTGGGAATATGGATTTCTATAGAATTGAATCTGCCTGCTCATCCTAACCTCTGAGAGAAAACAAAGATATGGAGCAGTGGGTGAGGCTCACCTGCAGCATTGAAAACAGCCACCTGAAACCCATCTGGATTTGGATTTGCTATTTTAGGAGTCAGAAACTGTTTATCAGAAACCGTGACACAAAAAATTCTAAATTTTACAACTTGGCTCCATGTTTGCTATTTGTGCTGGCCCATGTCTGTTCTCCTGCAGTGATTAGCCTTCCTATGCCCCTGCTTATTCTCCTGTAGTGATTAGCCTTCAAACCTCTAAAGCGAGGATCAGCAAACTTTCTGTTAAGTGGCAAACAGTAAATATTTCAGACATTGTAGACCATCAAAGTCTTTATTACAACTGCTCACCTCTGCCATTATAATGCAAAAGCAATCACAGACAGAAAATAAACCAATGAGTGTGGCTGCATTCTAATAAAACTTTATTTGCAAAAATAAGTAGTGGCCTCAGATTTGGACAGTGAAGTGTAATTCACTGACCTCTGCTCTGGACTCCCAAATGGACTATAGACTTATCATTAGAAACGCAGCAGGGTGAGGCACCAGGAAGATTGCAAGCCACTCTGCAATCAAGTTTGGGCGGAAAGAGTCCGAGTAAGTCAGCTATGGAAGAAACAGAAGCAGTCAGAAACTTTGGGCCCTGCTACTGCAAAGAAAGAAAGGATCTCAGAAAGTAGGTCTGGCTCTTACAATGAGTTTGAGGTTGATCAGTTGGAAAACCTTGTGTGGGACTTTCTGGTCAGTGCCTCACATAGTACTTCTGAAATTATAGCAGAAAATTACTTCCTTTACTTATCCATAGGGCCAATTCTGGAAGGAAAAAATTTAGGTTAAAGAAAAGTAAAGAAGGAAAATTAGCTCAAGGAAGCTTGGAAACAAAGTCTGACTTCCCTTTATTGAAAGAACTTGGGCAAGAAGATATCTGAGAGTATCTGGGACCCTGGCACAGCCCTGTGGCTCTGAGGCCTACAGGGAGATTTGAAAATGCAGATTATAGTTATAACAGCCAAAGCAGTAATTAGCAGTCATTAAAAGAACTCCTTTTGAGGTGTGAATTAAACTGTTGAGTTTTTCTTAAACTTCTGTGGATGTACAAATGTTACATTTTGTTCTTCAGGGTTCTTAGGGGCTAATAAGTATGCAGACAACCCTAAACCACACTTAAAATACAAAATAGATGTATATGGGTGAAGAAATATGTACATATGCTTAGAGATTTTTCTATTGAGATGTATTTTCAACTGTGCCCTACAAATAACAACTGGATCCTAGACATGCAGCCAAAGTTTGTAGAATCCAACTCTAGTCCCCGTGAAAACAAAAACTTCTGTTTCTCACTGTCTTCTGATATCCTAGCAAACACTCAAAGATGAGGGCTCTTAGGAGACAAAGGATTTGCTATCCCATGGAGAAAGAGTTACAATGGGAGAACAACCCAACTTTAGTCTCCCTCAAGTCAAAATGATCTGACCCTGTTACTACTTAACTCTCTCCAGAAAGAGAAAGGCACACCCAAGAGGACTGTTCCAACTTAGTCACAATCATGGGGTAAGCCAGCTAAGTAACTTAGGGATGGAGGGGAAGGGAAGTTTACAAAAACACACCCTCAAGCATGTGCATGTACTCTACAGCCAAAATGAATCTGAAGAAGAAACAACTCCTCATTTTCCACATAGTTTTCATTAGGTTTTCTCTCTTTTGTTGTGTGAGCAGAAGACAGTCTCCTTGGTAAATAAGGAAGGCTTGAAACAGAATCTAGACAGAGCTCATGAATCAGACATGATGGAAAATTGGTGACTATAATTCATTAACCCAAGCCCATGACCCCTCAATGGCAGAGAACTAGAAATTCAACTCTCTTGGTTTATGGAGCCATCTGCATAAGCTGGGACAACTTAGAAACACTAAGACATTTCAAATACACTCAGTTTAATCATGTGCCTGTAGATTAGGCCTTAATATAAAGAGACTCCATCTATTGCAAACTCGTTTGCACAATCAAAGGCATGCTCATATATGTTATGTTATGAACAGTGCTTCAAATATGGCTCTCCTTATACCAAGACCATGTTCACAAAAAAATAGTCAAGTATTTTGACTGAATAAACCAGAAACAATTTAAGATTTATTCTACCTGCTAGCTACGTATTAACTAGTAGAATGCTTGGAAATTACTATAAAAACTATATGATTTATTATACATTAAATACCTCATTATTCTGTGAGAGAAAATGAGCCTAATTTGTGGCAACAGAGATGTGGTCTTGACAACAAAAAGTCCTTCTGATAGGGTTTGGCTCTGTGTTTTGGCCCCACCCAAACCTCATCTTGAATTGTAATCCCCATGTATGGAAGCAGGGACCTGTAATCCCCACTTCTCAAGGGAGGGAGGTGATTAGATCATGGAGGCAGTTTCCCCCATGCTGTTCTCATGATAGTGAGTGAGTTCTCATGAGATCTGATGCTTTTATAAGTGTTTGGCAAGTTCCTCCTTTGCTTGCTTCTCTCTCCTGACACCTTATGAAGAGGTACCTGCTTCCACTTCACCTTCCACTGTGATTGTAAGTTTCCTGAGGCCTCCCCAGCCATATGGAACTGTGAGTCAATTAAACCTCTTTTGTTTATTATCTACCCAGTCTCAGGTAACGTCTTTAGAGCAGTGTGAGAATGGACTAATACAATGCCATAGTGTTTACTCATTAAAATTGGTTAGCCATTGACTTGAAAGTGGATGGGCACACTTGAGTTCTACCCTAGATCTACTACTTGTTTTCTTATGTAAACCTAGGCATGTCACTTACCCCTCTGATCTGCAGTTCCTCACCTGTAAAGTGGAATACTGATACCTATTTTGCATGGTTGTTGCAAAGATTAAAGTGAAATGAGACCGTTGCATTGACTGTAACTGAAAGCATGCTTCAATTTAAACAGTGTTTATTGAAAGGCTACCATGTGCCAGACACTGGGAGTTACAAAGATGTAGACAAGAGCTCTTGGGGTAGTGAATGAAATATCCACATACACGATATGGTAGAGTGCCGTGAAAGCCCAGGAAGAAAGAGGAACTAATGTGTGGGGAAGTTTGAGGTTGACTTTGATAATTTTGCCTCTAAATAGGAAGAAGCGTGCAGTGGGCTACTCTTAAGAGGGTGGTGGTTGTCTAGGGAGTGTATTCCAAACAAGCAACACACTGTGAAACAGGGCAAGGTCTAAATAAAATCTTCAATGACATGAAGCACTTGAAAAACATACAGTGCCCATAATGCCCCTACTCCATAAGTAATTCAAAATCGAAATTATGTATAAGGTACTACAACTAGGTTCTGCATTTATCCAAGGAAATAATAAGCAATTATATAATGCTTACAGCGTTCCAGGCATTGTGGTAGGCATTTTACATTTGCTAACTCGTCTTATCTTTATAACAATTCTATGAGACAGATTTCATTACTGTCCCCCATTTTACAGATGAAAAAATGGGTTACATAGAGATCAATTAACTTTCCCAAGGTCACATTCTTGATAAGCATCAGAGACAGGATTTGAACCAAGTTTATGTTCTTAATTGCCATGTTATTCAGCCACTTTGAGCTCTCTCTCTCTCTCTCTCTGTCTCTCTCCTCTCTCACCCTCCTCTCTCCCTCCCTCCCTCCCTTCCTTCCTTCCTGCTTGCCTGCCTGTCTTCCTTCCCTTCCTTCCTGTCTTCTGATAAATCAAATATCAGCAATTTGGCCCTTACAGCTGCTTTTCTTAAACAACTTTAGACATCATGGAAATGTATTCATGCTTCTCAAACTGTGACTTGTGTGATTGTATGATGACAGAGTATAAAATCAGAGACTAAACAAGGCTCGTCTTCATGGAACATCGATTTTAGCGAAGCATATAATGGAGCTAAAATTTACCGAGTATTTAATATAAATCAGTCATTTAGGCTTCAATACAACCCCATGAAGTTGGTAATACGATTATGTCCACTTTAATGATGAGAAACTGAGACTTACAGAGACTAAGTAACTTGTCCAAGGTAACATAGTTAATAAGCAATAGAGGTAGCCTAACTTGAATCCTAACTTGAAGCCTGACAACTGATGCCAAATATTGTTAACTACTATGCTCCATATCTTTAAAGCATAGATAGATAGTAGAAAACAAAATGCACATACATAACAGTTGGAAGAAATGTCCAACTTGTAACCAACTTGTTCAGGCAATAACCTCAGATCCCAATGATAGAGCAAAAATACTGTCTTGTGAGCATCAAATTCTGGTTCCCTATGTTAGTTAGGGTCCCCAAAAGAAACTGACGACACATTCAGGTTAGGAGAATTTCAGGGGAGTTGCAATAAGAGATTATATGAAAGTAAATGAAACATAGGGGACACACAATGGATAGTGCAATAACTCAGAGCTATTAGCAAAGCTGTTATCAGACCTAGATCTGAAGGGACAACAGGGAAGAATAGTTACTAAAGTTAGAAGAAAGTGGTGCAGAGAAGGCTGCCTTGAGAGAAGTGGTGACCTTTGGTTGAGGGACACAGGCATCCCAAGGAAAACTCATAGCAAGAGAACCAAAGGAATCAATACCCTGAACTCATTCTCATCCTTCCCTCTGACCTCCTGCAGCAGCAACCCGTTAGCCAAACTCAGCCAGATGCCAGAGGGCAAGGGAGCTGGTTGATGTAATGGTGTAGTTCAGATTATGGAGGCCAGAGAGCAGGAAAGAAAGAGGAAAAGACTGGATTTGGAAATGGCAAAAAGAAGATAACCAGCACAGTTTCCTTGTGAGGCTGTGAGACCTACCAAAATGTAGTTACCACTTTCTCAGTCTGTTAATACAATGGAGACTCAACATAAGTGACCTCCAGGTCATCATTCCAGCTCACAAACACTAAAATTCACAGTGTGTTAAGATATCACTAGTTGCTCTAATAAGCTCAAAACTCTCAGTATCATAACACAGTAAAAGTATTTCACAGTTCAATGTGAATGTTTCTGGATACGAAGGGCTTCCACATCGACATCAAGAACCCAAATCCTTCCATCTCATGCCTCTGCCCTCCTGGGAGAGCTTGGAATTTTCTCTATTCAGCCAGCAGATGAAGAAATAGACTAAAGTCACTGCTTCTTAACTACTTTGGTGTAAAATAACACAAAGCAATTCCTCTAAAGTTCAATTAGAATTAGTGATATGGCCCCATCTAAATGTGAAGGGGGCTGGGATATGCAGTTCCTGGCTAGATAGCTGCTATTCAACAGCAACCCTCCAATGTGAAATGGCAGCAGGAATCTTTGGGGGTCAGTAAGGCATCTTTGTCACAGGTAGCTTTTCAGACTGATATAAATGTAAATTATTTATACAGACTAACAACATCCTACCAACCATTTAATCAAGCAGTTATTGCAGGACGCTATAATGGTAGGCATTGTGTGGAAGAGAAAGGAAGTGTCCAAGCGTAGTAACTATCATTAAAAGATTTACAATGTTTGCAGGTAAAATATCTAAAATTGAATCAATTATTCAGTTGTTTTCCAGTTCCTGATGCTTGGGTACCATGGAAATATAAACATACGAATGGTTGATTTAACTAATTGTTTTGTTTTTTTTTTTCATTTAGATGTTTGCAGGCTTTCTACACAAACTCAAATAATTCTCTTTCTGATTAACATTGATCCATCAGTTTTGTTAAGCTACCAGTAACTTATTTGTTTACTCAGAAAATATAGTCAAGCATTTTGTCTGTAGCTGTAGCAACAGCGTTGGGTCCCATAATCACTACAGATTAGCCCCCTTAGTATTTTAAGGCCATTCATTTAATCCCAAGAAATAGTTACTAAGGAGCCTAATTTTATTATCTCATAAAAAGGAAAGAATTCCAATCATTTAAATGTAATTTTACCCCCAAGTTTTCAACCTCTAATTCAATTTTTATTGATTTAGGGTTTTTCTTTTTTCCTTCCATAGATCCTCTAAGGGCACCTTAGTTATTTTATTCTTTGAGATTGAATTTTGTGAAAAAGAGCAGTGACACACAGATCAGGTTTGGTTTGTAAAAGTCAAAAGCTGCCTGGCAGAACAATTAGTAAGGAGACTGTGAGAAAGACTGGAATCCACAGATACAGACAAACATCTGCATTCCTGGCATGCCAGTCTCATGTTTTGTTGGAGGAAATATTACACTTCTAATGATGTGAATATGTGATGTTTGTTTTTCTTCTTTAGATCAATAAAAGGCCATAGTAAGTTTTAAAATAAATAAAGCAGCAGCTACTGCGGGCTGCCACTGAGGACATGGCACAAAATCTATGGAGGCTCCATTCAGAGCTTGGATAATTGAAGTTTGCAGTTACTTTAAAAATTTAAAATTAGCCTGCCAAACTTTCAGCCTCCCCATGTACCACCCAAGAGTTGCTCGCAAGAAGCAAGACCAGCTCCTGCAAATTGCAGCTGCTTTTCCTGGTCTTTCCTTAAGAGATATTAATTAGCAGTGAAAGGGTTGTAGATCTATGATAGAAGGAAGAGGAGCTCAAAGCCTAGTAAAAGCCCTACATCATGGAGAGATTACCATTGCTACCATACAATGCAGATCAGAAGAAATTAAAATAAACTATCTGACAGAATTCACTGAATATGGGGCTCTGCTGACTGGCTACACTTCCTCTAGTACAGCCTTTTCACCATTTCAATGTAAATGAAAAAGGGCCTTAAGATATTGTACACTGGAGAGGAGCCAGTCCAACAGCCAGTCTTGTGCTTAGACAGAACAAGTGGCCATTATGAACTATTGTTTTGGTGTTCCAGAAAGATCTTCCTGCCCAAAATAGCTATTCTTCCTCACTTCTGTGCCTAAATTCCTTTCAAGAAAACCAAAGCTCTTTCTTTCACAAATTGAAATAAAATGAAAATATTAATCTTACCAGGGTGCCTGGGGCTCTGATGCTTGCCCAAACATTTGGCCAAACATTGTTCCAGGTGTTTCCAGATGAGGTTAATATTAGAATAGATGAATTCAGTAAAGCACATTGCCCTCCTTAATGTGGGTGAATTCATCCAATCATTTGTGGGCCTGAATAGAACAAAAAGGCTGAGCAAGAGGGAACTCCTCTGCCTGACTGCTTGAGTTGCGACATCAGGTTTTTCCCTGCCTTCAGACTAAAAATTGAAACATGGGTTCTTCCTGGATCCCAAGCCTGCCAGCCTTTGGACTGGAATGACTCTGTATCTCCAGCTTGCCAACTACAGATCTTGGGACTTGTCAGCCTCCATAATTGTGTGAATTAATTCAGTGTGTGTGTGTGTATGTGTGTGTGTGTATGTGTGTGTGTGTGTGTGTGTAATCTACCCATCCTACCCATCCTATTGGTCTGTTTCTCTGGATAACCCTGACTAATTTAACAAATGCAACTTATCATTTCAAAAAATTTATGGTTATTACTTTTTGTGTATCTAAAGAAACCTTTATCAACTGCAAGATCTTGAAGACTTTCTTGTATATTTTATTCTATAATTTCTACATTTGACTTTTACATTTAGGTCCATGATCCACTTTAAGTTAATTTTGTGTGTGAAGTGAGGTATGAACTGAAGTTCTCTTTCTCTCTTTAAAGTAGTTGTGCCTCAAATCCTTTTTCAAAAAATAATTAACTTCATTTTTTAGAGCAATTTTAGGTTCACATGGAAATACTAGGAGGCCGAGGTGGGTGGATCACCTTAGGTCAGGAGTTCAAGACCAGCCTGGCCAACATGGCAAAACTCTGTCTCTATTAAAAATACAAAAATTAGCAGGGCGTGGTGGTGCGTGCCTGCAATCCCAGCTACTCGGGAGGCTGAGGCAGGAGAATCATTTGAATCCAGGAGGCAGAGGTTGCAGTGAGCCAAGATCACACCACTGCTCTGCAGCCTGGGCGACAGAGTGAGATTCTGTCTCAAAAATAAAATATAATAAAATAGAAAAGAAGAAAATTGAGTGGAAAGTACACAGATATCTCACTCCCTCCTCTAACCTCCCCAGCATCAATATCGTTTGCTACAACCAATGAACCTACACTGAGAACATCATTATCAACACAAATCCATAGTTTGCATTGTTTCACTCTTTGTGTTGTAGTGTGTGAGTTTTGACAAATGTATATTGACATATATCTATAATTATGGCATCATACAGAATAGTTTCATTGCCCAAAAACTTCTTTGTGCCCCACTTTTTATCCCTTCATCCCCTCAAGTCACTGGCAACCACCAATCTTTTTACTGTCCTTATAGTTCTGACTTTTCCAGAATATCATATAGTTAGACTCATAGAATATGTATGTAGCCTTTTCAGATTGGCTTCTTTCACTTAGTAATATACATTCAAGTTTTTTCCATGTCTTTTCTTGGCTAGGCAGCTCATTTATTTTAAGTGTTAAATAATATTCTATTGTCTGGAAGTATCACAGTTTACTTAATCCATTCACCTACTGAAGTTTTGGTAATTATGAATAAAACTGCTACAAATATTTGCTTGCAGGTTGTCGCATGCACATACATTTTCAACTTTTGTATTTAACTTTGTATGAAATTTCCAAACTGCCTTCCAAAATGAGGGTACCATTTTGCACACCCACCAGCAGTAAATGAGAATTACTGTTACCCCACATGTTCACAAGCATTTGGTGGTGTCAGTGTTTTGGATTTTGACCACTCTAATATGCATGTAGTGGTATCTCACTTTGTTTTAATTTGCAATTTCCTAGTGAAATTTGATTTTGAGCACCTTTTCATAAGTTTAATTTGCCATCGATATATCTTCTTTGATGAGGTGTCTGTTTAGACCTTTTGACCATTTCTTAATTGGATTTTTCATTTTCTTATTGTTTAGTTTTATGAGTTCTTTGTACATTTAAAGTAACAATCTTCTATCAAATATATATTTGCAATTTTTTTTCAGTCTGTGCCTAATCTTCTCACTCTCTTCCTAGCGTCTTTCACAGAGCAGAACTTTTTAATTTTAATGAAAGTCTAACATCAACTTTTTTCAAAGATATTTTATCAAAGGCACAATCAATGAGAGTCATCACCAGATCCAAGGTTATCCAAGGTTATCGAGGTTATCAAGGTTATCTATGTTATCTTCTAGGAGTTTTACAGTTTTGTGTTTTACATTTAAACCTATGATTCATTTTGAGTTAATTTTTCTGAAAGGTGTAAGGTCTATATCTGGATTTTTTCGTGTGCATGTTTGATATCCAGTTGTTCCCAAACCATTTAGTCTCTTTGGACTATCCTTTCCTCCATTAGATTGTCTTCACTCCTTTGTCAAAGATTTGTTGACTATATTTGTGTAAGTCTCTGTGTGGGCTTTCTATTATGTTCCATTGATCCATTTGTCTATTCTCTCACCAACAACCCACTGTCTTATTGCTGTAGCTTTACAGTAAGTCTTGAAGTTGGGTAGTGCCAGCCCTCCAACTTTGTTCTTCTCCTTCAATATTGTGTTAGCCGATATAGATCTTTTTGCCTTTCCATAGAAACATTAGAATCAGTTCATCGATATGCACAAAATAACACTGGGATTTGACTGGAATTGCATTGACTCTATAGCCAAGTTTGGGAAAGTTGACATCTAACCAATATTGAGTATTCCTTTTCATGAACGTGAAGTACCTTTCCAGTTATTTGTATCTTCTTTGATTTCTTTCATCAGAGTTTTCTAATTTTTTCATAGATCTTGTACATATTTTTGTTAGATTTATTCCTAAGTATTTCATTTTTCTCATGTTAATTAAATGGTCTAAGTGTTTCCAATTTCAAATCTCAATTGTTCATTGCTAGTATATAGGAAAGCAACTGATTTTTCTGTATTAACCTTGTATCCTGCGACCTTGCTATAATCATTTATTATTTCTGGGAGGTTTATTTGTTTGTTTTTGTCAATTCTTTGAGATTTTCTACATAGACAATCATGTCATCTGTGAATACCGACAGTTTTATTTCTTCCTTCTCAATCTGTATATCATTTCTTTTCTTATTGCATTAGTTAGGAGTTTCAATACAGTGTTGAATAGGAGTGGTGAGATGGGACATTTTTGCCTTGATCCTGATCTTAGAGGGAAAGCATCCAGTTTCTCATGACTAAGTGTGATGTTAGCTGTAGATTTTTTATAGATGATCTTTATCAAATTGGGGAAGTTCCCTTTTCTTCCTAGTTTTCTGAGAGTTTTTATGATGAATTGAAGTTAGATTATCAAATGCATTTTCTGTATCTATTGATATGATCATGGGATTTTTCTTCTTTAGCTTGTTGATGTGATGAATTACCTTAATTTCTTTTTGAATGTTGAACTAGCCTTTCATAACTGGAATCAACCCCTGTTAGTCATGGTATATAATTCTTTTTATATATTGTTGTATTCTATTTGCTAATATTTTGTTAAGGATGTTTGCAACTATATCCATGAAAAGTATTAGTCTGTAGTTTTCATTTCTTGTAATGTTTTTGTCTGCCATTGGTTCTAGGGTAATGCTAGCCTTATAGAATGAGTTAGAAATATTCCTTCTGCTTCTACCTTCTTTGCCTACCCCAAGATAATAAAGACTTTCTTTTATATTTCCTGCTAGAATTTTTATATTTAGCATTTATATTTTATATTTGGGTCCACGATTCACTTTATTTATTTTTCTTTTTGTATGAAATGAGGTATGAGGCCGGGTGCAGTCGCTAACGCCTATAATCCCAGCACTTTGGGAGGCCAAAGCAGGTGTTCAAGAAGTCAGGAGTTCAAGACCAGTTTGGCCAACATGGCAAAACTCCATCTCTACCAAAAATACAAAAATTTGCCAGGACTGGTGATGCGTGCCTGTAATCCCAGATACTCGGGAGACTGAGGCAGTAGAACTGCTTGAACCTCTGAGGCAGAGGTTGCAGTGAGCCAAGATCCCACCACTGCACTCTATCCTGAAGGCGATGGAGTAAGACTCTGTACAGAAAGGAAAAGGAAGGGTAAGGGAAAGGGAAAGGAAAAGGGAAAGGGAAAGGGGAAGGAAGGGAAGGGAAGGGACGGAAAGAAAGTAAAGGAGGAAGGGGGAAGGGAAGAGAAGGGAAGAGAAGAAGGGAAGAGGAGGAGGGAAGAGAAGGGAAGGGAAGGGAAGAGAAGGAGAAGGGAGGGGAAGGGAAGGGAAGGGCAAAGGAAAGAAAGGGGAAAGGAAAGGAGAAAGAAAAGGAAAGGGGAAAGGAAAGGAGAAAGAAAAGGAAAGGGGAAAGGAAAGAAGAAAGAAAAGGAAAGGGGAAAGGAAATGAGAAAGAAAAGAAAAGGAACACGGTATGAGTTTAGGTTAATTTTCTTTTTCTTTCATCATTGGATATTCATTTGTCTCAGCAACATTTATTGTGTGGCTCCATTTCTGGACTCTAGTCTGTTTCATTAATATGTGTGCCTATGTTTATACTGATAGCATGTTTACTTGACTACTATAACATTATATACAGTCTTGAAACAGTATCAATTACCCAACTTTGTTCTTATTCAAAATTATTTTGGATATTCTAGGTTCTTTGCATTTCCATATGAATTTCAAAATCACTTTGTCATTTTCTCCAAAACACTGCTGAATTTTTTCTTGAGATTGCATTGAATCTATGGTTCCATTAGGGAAAATGAACATCTTAGCAATATTGAGTCTTCTGACACATTCAAATAATGTGTCCCTCTGTTTATTTAAGTCCTCTTTGGTTAGTCTCAGCTATGTTTTCTACTTTTCATTGTCCAGATCTTACATGTATTTTGTTAAATTTATCCCTAAGTATTTCATAATTTTGATACTATAATAAATGGTACTGTTTTATTTAATTACAATTTCCAAATTTTGTTCATGGCATACAATTGATTTTCATATATTGACTTTGTATCTTGCATCCGTGTAAAATGTATCCATTAATTTTAGTAGTCTTTCTGTAGATTCTTTAGGATTCCCTATGAACATAATCATGTTGCCCAGGAATAAAGATATTTTCATATCTTTCTCCTTAATATTTATTGCTTTTATTTCTATTTTGCCTCATTGCACTGCCTATAACCTATAATAAAATCTTACTTTATTCATAAATTTAGTGAGAAAGCATTTACTATATCACCATTTTGTAGGACATTAACTGTCTTTTTTGTGTAGAAGGACTTTATCAAATTGAGGAATTTACTTCCTTTTCATAATTTGTGTGTGTGTATATATAAATATATATATTCATAAGTAAACATTGGTTTTTACCAAATGATTGTTCTTCATTGAGATTATTGTAAGTTTTTTTTTTTTTTATTATACTTTAAGTTCTAGGGTACATGTGAATAACGTGCAGGTTTGTTACATATGTATACTTGTGCCATGTTGGTGTGCTGCACCCATCAACTCATCAGCACCCATCAATTCGTCATTTATATCAGGTATAACTCCCAATGCAATCCCTCCCCCCTCCCCCACCATGATAGGCCCCAATGTGTGATGTTCCCCTTCCCGAGTCCAAGTGATGTCATTGTTCAGTTCCCACCTATGAGTGAGAACATGCGGTGTTTGGTTTTCTGTTCTTGTGATAGTTTGCTAAGAATGATGGTTTCCAGCTGCATCCATGTCCCTACAAAGGACGCAAACTTATCCTTTTTTATGGCTGCATAATATTCCATGGTGTATATGTGCCACATTTTCTTAATCCAGTCTGTCACAGATGGACACTTGGGTTGATTCCAAGTCTTTGCTATTGTGAATAGTGCCGCAATAAACATACGTGTGCATGTGTCTTCATAGCAGCATGATTTATAATCCTTTGGGTATATACCCAGTAGTGGGATGGCTGGGTCATATGGTAGATCTAGATCTAGATCCTTGAGGAATCGCCATACTGTTTTCCATAATGGTTGAACTAGTTTACAATCCCACCAACAGTGTAAAAGTGTTCCTATTTCTCCACATCCTCTCCAGCACCTGTTGTTTCCTGACTTTTGAATGATTGCCATTCTAACTGGTGTGAGATGGTATCTCATGATGGTTTTGATTTGCATTTCTTTGATGACCAGTGATGATAAGCATTTTTTCATGTGTCTGTTGGCTGTATGAATGTCTTCTTTTCAGAAATGTCTGTTCATATCCTTTGCCCACTTTTTGATGGGGTTGTTTGTTTTTTTCTTGTAAATTTGTTTGAGTTCTTTGTAGATTCTGGATATTAGCCCTTTGTCAGATGAGTAGATTGCAAAAATTTTCTCCCATTCTGTAGGTTGCCTGTTCACTCTGATGGTAAGAGTCACATTGATATTTTAATGTTAAAGCAATTTCGCATTTCTGGGGTAAACCCCACTCAGTGATGATGTATTATCCATTTTATATATTACTGCATTTGATTTGCTAATATTGTCTTAAGGATTTTTATGCCTATGATTATGAGGTATATTGGTCTGTAATTTTCTTCACATATTAATCTAATTTTGATGTCAGGGTTATGATGGTCCCTGTTTTCTGACAGTATTTGTATGAGAGTGTTATGATTTCTTCTATAAATACTTAATAAAATTCACTATCTAGGCTTGGGGTTCTCTTTGAAGAAAGGTTTTTCATTATGAATTCAATGTATTTAATAGATATCTATTTGAATTTTTCTATTTATCCTTGGGTTAGTTTTTAGCAAGTTGCTTATTTTAAGGAATTTGCCCATTTCATCTATGTTGTCAAATTTATTGGCCTAAACTTGTTTACAATATTCCCTTATTATCATTTTAATGTTTGTAGATTATTTAGTGCCAAAGATTGCTCCAATTTGTATTTTCTCTTTTCCTAACTGGTCTTGCTATGGGTTTATCAATTTTATTAATCATTTCAAAGAGCAAACATTTTGCTTTATTAATTTTTTACTATTTGTCTAATTTTTCCATCATTGGTTTCTGCTCTAACCTTTATTATTTTTTAAATTTTACTTACTTCAAGTTTAATTGGCTCTTCTTGGGTTTTGCTCTAGCAAGCAGTTAATTCATTGCTAGCTGTTCTTGACGCTGTCAAGGATTGGTTTTAGGCTTTATGAGGGTGAAGCTAGATTGGTGATTACTCTAAAAGGTGGTCCTTACTCCTAAGTTGTGTTTTTTCTTGAGCCCCAGCTAAATGCCCAGGATATCAATGAGGTCTCTCGACTCTGACTGGTCCAATTCTTCAACACTCCCCAGGACTGTGCTACCTCTACTACCTTCATTCAACTCTCAAACTTGCTGTAGCTCAGTCTTATGGAGTCTCACTCTATACATGTAAAAACAAAACTTTTGCCAAAGACACACATGGAAACACCTCTCAATAAATTTATGGGAACTCTTTCTGTGCAGCTCATTCCTCTTTGGTACTCTACTCTGCAATTTTCATCTGCCTCAATAACCCCAAAACTTAATCTCTGCCTCATCAGCTCAAGAGTATTGTTATATTCCATTTGGGATCCACTTTCCTGTGCTGTGTTCAGGAAATTGTCCCCGGATAAGTAACCAGAGTGACCATGGGACTCGTCCTATTATAAGTTTCAGTTTTCTTGGAGATCACTCTCTTACACTCCTTATTAGCTGATACCTGGAAACAATTACCTCATACATTTGTCCACTTTCCCAGCTGTGTACAGTAGATGCACAAGTCTGGTACTAGTTTCTCTACAATGCCTAGAAGCAAAAATCCTCAATGACTTGTTTTCATTTCCAATATTTCTACTTGATCCTTAACAAAAAAATCTTACCAATATTCATTCATAGTATCCTGTTCCTATTTAACGGACTCTATTCCTTCATCAATTTTAACATTATAAATGTTCTTATTTTACATCCTCATTCAGAATATCCTACTATATATATTTATTCAAGTATGAATTTCCCTCTGATCAGTGTCTGGAGTGTTTTGGCCTCAGATATTTCCATATGTTTTATAATTTTTGTTTGCAAGGTCATCTTTAGTAGAAGTTATATTTTTAGAAGTCCTTCATGTGCCTCTGTGCTAGGTTCCCAGTGGGACCATTTTGTTTGCCTCTGCCAAGAACATATGAAATGCATAGTTTCAAACTAGATTTTAGGTTAACTTTTGATTCAGTGATTCCCCATCCTGTGTGCAGTGCCAGTTAGGATCTCACACCCACGTAGGCCCAAATACCATTCATGGATGGTGCAAAGCTTTTTCAGCACCAAGTTCTAAGCAGAAGGCCAGTTTTAGCTCTCTGGCGTGTACTGCACACCCTATACTCCCATGTGAATATTTAAAATCTCAGTCCTTTAGGCCTATGTTCATTCCTTTTGCCCTCACAGCCTCCCTTATGGCTCCATGATTTCTCTTTCTTTACGATACTTAGAAGATCACTTTGTTGTTTTTAAACTTAACTATGTATTTGTAATATTTATTGCTGTAATTCTATATGCTTAGAATAGAAATGGCAGACCATCAGTTTTAGTTCTTTACTTCAGCTGCCTATACACAGAACCTTGTCTGGCCCCTACCTCTGCCTTCGCAATTGCAACATCTTGCCTGCAAGCCTAATAATAGCTAATTTAAATAATTTCTTCTCCTTCTTCTTCTTCTCTCTCTCTCTCTTTTTTTATTTATTTATTTTTTTTTTTTTTTTTTTGAGACAGTGTCTAGCTCTGTCACCCAGACTGTAGTGCAGTGGTGTAATCTGGGCTCACTGCAACCTCCACCTCCCAGGTTCACGCAATTCTCCTGCCTCAGCCTCCTGAGTAGCTGGGATTACAGGTGCACGCCACCACGCCTGGCTAATTTTAGTATTTTTAGTAGAGACAGGGTTTCACCATGTTGGTCGGGCTGGTCTCGAACTCCTGACCTTGTGATCGGCCCACCTCAGCCTCCCAAACTGCTGGGATTACAGACCTCAGCCACCGCACCCAGCCTAATTTAAATAATTTCTAACAAGTATTAAGCACCTATTGTGTGCCAAGCATTGAGCTTGATGCAATATTATTAGTTCAGTTAATCATCACAGCTACTCCTTGAGGTAGGTTCTAATACTATGCAAATTTTATACACATGAGGAATTTAAACATCAAAGATGTTGTGACCCTTATACAGATATTAAGTGGTAGAACCAGATTTAAGTATGTGCCTACAACAACTATGCTATATGGTCTTAACTAGTGAACTCTCAAGATTGAACTTTTAGGGTGACCAACTATGCCCAGAACTGTCCTGGTTTTAGCACTGTAAGTTCTACATCCTAGGAAACCCCTGAGTCCTGAGTACCTGGATAATTGGTCACCTTTGTTTGTCTGACAGTAATTTACTAGTCACAACCTATATGGTTTTTTGCCTTCCAAGAAATGACTGGTGACAATAAATTCAGAATTCACTTACTATGGTGATACCTGAGACCAATCTAATTACCTTTCAGTGAAACTATCAACTCTGGTTCATCTAAAAAGTGGAACAATCACAAGAACATGGCAGGATTATTTACTGTGCCTCACTGATATATTTGAGAAAAAAAAAAATGCCACCATAAGTGAAGACACAGGCCCAAGTTTTTCCATCACCCTGTCATTCTTGAAGTTCACTGCAATTAACGCTGTTTACCATATTCCTTTGACATCCTACCTAATTGGAAACTACTCACTAGATTAGACTATGTCAAATGGCCTCCTCAATTTAGAAGTGACAATAGGGTACTGGCAATTTTCTGGTATATTTGATCAGTGTAGGCAATCAACCCACATAGATTGGTGCATTCAAGTGGACTTTAAGAGGCTAGAGTTATTTGCTTTCCTTGTCTTCACATTAGACACGATCTCAGCTAGCTAACTGCAAATCTTCTTTTAATGTTGAGTAAGCCCAAGCTAAATGGCCTTTCTCATAACTCTGTCAGGCCCTCAGCCCCTAAAATCCCAAGGAGAGTGTTTGGGTTTAAGGAATAGGACCAAAAGTGACACTTGAAAAGTTCAAAAATGTACTCAACCAAATTGGCAATATCTATCTACCTGGAAGAAGATTTTTAGTGAATTAGATGAATCATATTTCTCTACACTTATGCAATAAATTGTCACTAGCGGGCTGACTGTACATCTTTGCTTTGTGATGTGTCTAACTTACTACTAAAAAGGCAGTAAGGGAAATTGGAGCCCAGCATTTCTTAAGCTTCCTCAAGATGAAAGGTCTTATACAAGGACATTATATGAGTATGGTCTTTAAAATAGCATAAGCTATTTCTAAAAGTCTCAAAGCTACCTTCAATTTTGCCTGTAATTCCTTCTGACCCTAAAAGCTAGAATTACAAGCATGATTTTAAAGCTTTTCTTGATGCCCAACTGGTAAGCATTTTGTTTGGCTCTCTTGGTTTCTTTTAATTCACTTTGGTTGCTCTGAGTTTCTCAGTGGTTTCAAACATACAGTGTAATTGAACTTACTGGTATCTCTTTCTTTGATTGCATTTGGCTGCCTGGAAAATCAGGTATTTTTCAAAACTAAGATCTAAAACTGTTTTTCTATTCTACTGTTATGAAACCAGAATGTGGTAATATTTTCAAAAGCTGTGTAAATAACTGAACTTAATTCAAGTTTACAGAGTATCTAAATAAGCAAAAGTAGACTTTTAAAAATTAATTTTTAAAATTGAATCTGCCTATTACAGGGAATTTTTATTAAATTAGTGTTGAATACCAAATTGTTAGCTGTTGTCCAACTCATTGCACAGGGAAAAACTTACCCATTTCCTTCCTATAGTGCAGACCCTCCAAATATACTCTTGTTCTCTTTTCAACTTGATCCTCGGAAACAACACAGCTCTTTCTTTGGCAGCCCTTGCATAGTGTCTTCTCTGGATCCTAAACAAATATTTTTCTTATCTAAACTATATAGCTAAAACACTGGAAAGTGAAGAATGGAGAAAAACTGAACTCAAAATGTTATCATGATTAAGACTGTAGTATTAGTGGGTCATGAATATGAATAGAGGAGCAGGAACTGAGTGCATTACCATGGGAGGTAGGGCTTGGAGCTAGTGTGAAAGATGAGCTGGGTTTCAGGAGTCAGGTGTGCAAACACATACCACAGGTTAGTGTATAGAAGTTGCACAATGTCTAGGCACCATTCAAAAACTATTTATTGAGCACCAACTATGTACCAAGGACTATTCTAGGTGCTTGGGATACAGCAGTGAATATGACAGACAAAAATCCCTGCTGTACTAGAACTTGTATTCTAATGCCATTAAGATGTCACTTCCTGCCAAATTGAGCATCCAAATGCTTTGACTTTGTCCTTTCATCTCCATTCCCACTACCACAACCCCAGTTTTGTCCTAAATTTCCTCCTGTCCAATTAACGATCACCTCCTAACTAGTTTCCTAATCTCCAAGTTAACATCCCTGAAACCCACCGACCTAATTGCCAACAAATTAATTCTTCCAAAGCACATCTTTAAGTATATTACTCTCCTGCTCCAGAACCTTCAATAGTTTCCCATGATTTTGAATTAATCCTAAAACTCTTTAATATGGCATTTGGGGCCATTCACAAAATGGCCCCAAACTACCCTCCCAGCCTTATATCACACCACTGACCTACCCCTACATTTCAGCTATTCTGTACCTTCTCAGCTTCATTTATTTCCCTACCTTATTCCCTTTCACTTGAATTCTGTTCTCCCCACAAACAATCCCACATGTCCAAATCATACTTGTCCTTCACAGTCTATCTGGTAGCTTAAAGTGGATAATCACCGACAGTCTGTATATGTGATCTCCTTCTCATCCATATGACCTCTTCATCCATAGAGTGATTTTCTCAGCTTGCTTTTTCCCAGCTTTCTCCCAAGAATCAAATCCTAGTCCAGGAGCTGGGGACCTTACAGCATGTGGACAGAACTACTCCATGATGACCTAACTGATTGAGTTGAATAATGTAATTAAGTGCCGCCTGCCCTAGGTGTCCTGCACTGTCCTGGTGAACAGACTTGTCCTGGGTCCTGGCTCCCTCTTCCTTGTCTGCCACATGTGGCACTACGTTCTGAATGTTTGTGTCCCCTTGAAATTCATCTGTTGAACTCTTAGCCTCCAAGATGATGTTATTAGCAGGTGGTAGGGTCTTTGGGACCCCATCAGAGTGGAACCTTCATGAATGGGATGAGTGCTTTTGTAAAAGAGACCTGAGAGGCAACCCCTCACCACTTCCACCATGTGGGGACACAGCAAGAAGGTGTCATCTATGAGAAAGTGGGCCCTCCACAGACACCACCGGCACCTTGATCTTGGACTCCTCAGACTCAAAACTGTAAAAAATAATTTCTGTTGTTTATAATTTACTCAGTCTAAGATATTTTGTTGTAGCAGTTCAAATGGATTAAGACATGTAGTACTAAGAAACTTCATATCTTGTGACCAAGACCTCAAATGACAATGATGGTTTCACTTCATCTACCAACTCCACGACTTTTCCTTCATTGGCTACTTGCTAAAATCATTAAGTGTGAGAAATTACACTCAGGTAATTCTCTCTATAAACAGGTAATAGTGTAGTAGTCTATATGCAGAGCTCACCTTCAGTGCCAAAATTTTAAAATTTCAGATAATCTGCCTTCCCCTCCCCATTTTGCCCACTGTCCAGGCTGTCCAGAATCCAGAAAGCTATTCAGGATCCACTGCATCCTATAGTTACTGGTGTCAGCATTCATATGGGCAGCCCCATAAAAGTGATTCATGATTGTTGCTTATGAACTAACACTCACCCCAATTCCCCACAACAACATTTTCAACCAAAGCCCTTTCTTTGATGACTCTCTAAAACAACAATAGTTTTGACTAGAAAATATAAAATACTCATAATAAATTATGAGAAGACTCACAACATTATAATGATGATGATAATAATAGGTAAAATCCATTAAGTCTTCAGTATATGCCAGGCACTGTGCCAAGTACTTTGCCTGTATTATCTCAATTCTTACAATGCTAGGAGGTAGACACTATACTATTTTTGTCTCCATTTTACAGATGAGAGAACTGAAGCACACAGAGATAATAGTAACTTGTAAAATGTCACACAGCTGCAAAGTAGCAGTAACCTTGACATCTGCTGATTGTGTTCCTATAGTCATTGCTCCCTGGGATGTCAACTTCAAACCCCTTTCTCTGGCTTTCAGGGCCCTTGACTAACAACAATCCTCTTATTCTAATTTCTGAGTACTGCTGAATAAGGACTCTTCCCTTTAGCTAAGCTAATTATCCCCACTCTGGAGAATAGTATTTCTTCAATTTGGGAGGTCTTTCTTTTATTTTCCCCTGTTCTCTGGCCTTCTTCCTTTTCAAAGCACACTTCCAAACATACCTCTAGGAAGGCTTACATTAATCAACTCCATCTCTACTATTTAGCCTAGAAAATCTATTAAGAAATGTAGGAGCATTAAAACATCACCAACCAGTTCACAATGCTATTCAAAGAGCTGTCCTGCCCTGCCCTTGGCCTCTAGGTTAAGAACGACTCTGACTTCATTCACTCAAAAAAATATTTACTAGGAGCCTATACTATATGTGAGACATAATTTTAGGCTTTGAGGATACCACAGTGAGCAATTCTTGCCTTGGTGGGCTTACATCCTGGTTGGGAAGACAATGAACCAAATAAATAGGTCAATGTCATAGTATGTTAGATAGCAGTGAGTACTAAGGAGAAGAATAAAGAGGGACACATAGTAGGGGGTGTTTTGTAAAAGTGAGGGTTGCAATTTTTAATAGAGTGGGTAACGTAAACCTCACTGAGAAGATGATGTTTGACACAATTCATGTAAAGACCAGAAATGACCCACCTAACATCAACTTCTAAACACTTGATTTTTCAGCCTCCACCAGGAAAATTAGTTCAAATGTGGTTCCATGTTGAAAGTGGATTTTAAAATAGTTATTTTTCATGTTCAACTGTATGTGGCAGTGGCCAAGAATTGAAAAACAAATCAATAAGGCAGCTGGGGGAATTACAATAACAAACTGCTGCAACTGAGAATGTTGCTTCAAATAGCTATTTACTAATATGAACAGATTCTCTTTAGGGAGAAGAGCAAGCCTTCAGCAAAGCTGGAAGTGAGTGCCATTTCAGCATATGACTTAACGCCGGAGGTATTCTGAATCAATAAAGATGCATTGCCTATTTAACCTGAATGTAACTTTTCTGTTTTGCTGACAATTATTTGTGGGTGGAAAATGCATCAAAAATATGTGTTTGAGGTAACAAGAGACATAGCTTAATTTCAAACATATAAACAAATATGTTTTGAAGTTCAATGAAAACAAATTTGTTTTAGAGTCAACACCTAATATTTTACATTACAGCCTAAAGTCTAGTTTTTTGTTTGTTTGTTTGTTTTGTTTTGTTTTGTTTTAGATGGAGTCTCACTCTGTCACCCAGACTGGAGTGCAGTGGCACCATCTCGGCTCACTGCAACCTCTGCCTCCTGGGTTCAAGCGATTCTTCTGCCTCAGCCTCCCTAGTAGCTGGAACTACAGGTGCGAGCCACCACTCTAATTTTTGTATTTTTAGTAGAGACAGGGTGTCACCATATTGACCAGGCTGGTCTCAAACTCCTAGATCTCATGATCCGCCCTCCTCGGCCTCCCGAAGTGCTGGGATTACAGGCGTGAGCCACTGCACCTGGCCCTAAAGTCTATTTTTTAAGCCAAATAATAAACCCATTAAGATAGAAGTACAGAACAGAAATATTGACACATTCTTCACACTGAGAAAATGCATAATCCCAAATTAATGCAATTTGAGTCCTGCATTTCCATAATTTTTTTACGTATTTGCCACACTGCTTAAATGCTTTTCAAGAGGATTTTTTAAAAGTTGGTGGAGGAAAGAAAGAAATTGACCTAGATATTGAATCCTGGCCTTGGCCAATTCAGCTACTCTTCACCAATGTTAAGTATACATACATACTGAAAGGTCAGACTACATCCTAATTACTGCATTCTTCTAGAAAATGAGAAAAAAAGCCTTGTTCTTTAGCATTCCTTTCATGAAGCATGAACATTTCATTGTCCTTCTACTCTTCTACTGAGTCTTCTCTTCTTCTGAGATACTTGTGGTAATTTGTCTTCCATAGATTCTTCCAGCAGAATCTTGAGTTTCTTTGGCTTGCTTCAGTCCCAGTCATCCACAAAGGAATAGTTGGAGGGCAATAACACTTTTGAAGAAAATAGTATAATCTTTGTGTTTTCATGTGGTTTTCATTCTGTGTTAGATTTCTTGTCTACACCATGGTGTCTCACTACATATATTCTTTTCCCCAATCTGCCCACTCTTGGTATCTGTATTATTCTTCTTCGAGAAGCTCTTCTCCCAAGTATCTAATCCTTCATCATGGTTCTCCCAGCCATCAGCTTTTCTTCTCTTCATATTCGCCCATATACATGACTCCCAACTCTGGCTCTAGCAGAAATCTCTCCCTGGGGCTACAGTCCTATTTCTCCAGCTCTATATGGCCCGTGTCAGTGGTCCTTGGTCACCACAAAATCAAGCTTATTTCAGTATAAACCCATGATTTTCTCAAAAAATTGTTCCCTTTTTTTGTCTCCCCAGTCATCAAAGCTTGAAATCTTGGAGTGAATCATTTTTGACTCTTTCTTCATCTTCTTGTGTCATAGTCAAGCAGCATTCAAGTCCTCTAGTCTTAGTTCTTACTACTGACCATATGATTTAGTGAATGGCCCCTTCAACCTCCATGTCCCATGTAAGTAAATTCATCAATATGATCGTATTTAGCCCCATGTGTTAATTTTGTTGATACCTCTGATATACACTCCTTACTCATACTTTCTATTCATCACACCAACATCATAGTTTAGGATTTAATCACTTAAGACAATATGGTCACTTTGGGGAGAATCTTGTGTCCTCTCTAAATGTGATACTTTGCCTGTTTAATCTCTCAGAGATGAGCAGAATAACTATTCAATTAGTGTAGTGATGTTTAGTCTTAAGTGTCATAACAAGATACTAAAAAACCACAGAGCAATACCACATCTACAGTATTATATGCATGAAAGAATGATGCATATAAGTTAACAACGACAAATCATAAAAAGTTAATGGACTTTATAACTATAATGAAATAAATCAAAGAGTATCAAAACTAAGGGCAAAAGAAAAAAGTACTGCTATGTAATCAATGGTCTTAAAGTTCAGGCTTGATACAGCAAATACAGGGTCAAGAGTCACCTCAGTAGACTCTGGTGCCAGGCAGGTCCCTGCAGACTGAAGTTCCAGGACAACCCCCTCAAGACACAGGTTCCAACTAAAATAAATATATAAATAAAAATAAATAAATGAAAATTGTTTTTCAAAAAAGGGTTATAAAAGAGTATTGTGAATAATTGTATGAAAAATTCTGCTAGAACAACCCAAATAGATAACAAAGATATAATGGACAAATTCTTAGAAACAAATTCTTAAAAACCAACAAAGATTGAATCATGAAGAAATAGATAATCTGAATAGACCTATAACTGGTAAGCAGATTGAATCAGTAATCAAAAACCTCCAAATGAAGAAAAACTCAAGACCAGATGGCTTCACAGATGAATTCTACCAACATTAAAGAGTAATTAACACCATTTTTCTCAAACTCTTCCAAAAACTTCAAGATGAGAAGATGCTTTCTAATTCATTCTATGAGGCCAGCATTATTACCCTGATACCAAAGCTAGAGAAAGACTACAAGAAAAGGAAACTACAAACCAATATACTTCATGGATATTGACGCAGAAATCCTCAATAAAGTACTAGCAAACAGAATTCAACAACATATAAAAAGGATTTTAGACCATGACCACATGGGATTTATGCCTGCAATACAAGGATGGTTCAGCATATTAAAATCAAAGCAATATATGACATAAACAGAATGAAGGGCAAGAAGGTATATGATCATCTCAATTGATGCAGTAGAAGCATTTCACAAATATTCAATATTTTTTCACAAAAAAAAGAAAACTCTGGACTAACTAGGAATAAAATAAAACTACCTCAACATATGAAAGGCCATATATGCAAAACCCACAGCTAAAATCATGCTCAACGGTGAGAGACAAAGCTTTTCTTCTAAGATCAGCAACAAGACAGTGGTGCCCTTTCTCATCACTTTTATTTAACATAGTATTGAAAGCCCCAGCCAGAGCAATTCAGCAAGGAAGGAAAGAAGGAAAGAAGGAGGGAACGAAGAAGGAAGGAAGGAAGGAAGGAAGGAGAAGAAAGAAAGAAAGAAAGAAAGAAAGAAAGAAAGAAAGAAAGAAAGAAAGAAAGAAAGAAAGAA
>NW_012116533.1:2174393-2178798 GCF_000951035.1 Colobus angolensis palliatus | reverse complement strand
AGAAGAAAGAAAGAAAGAAAGAAAGAAAGAAAGAAAGAAAGAAAGAAAGAAAGAAAGAAAGAAAGAAAGAAAGAAAGAAAGAGAAAGAGCAAGAAAGAAAGAGAGAGAGAAAGAACGAAAGAGAGAAAGCAAGAAAGAAAGAAGAAAAGAGAAATAAATGCTATCCAAATTGAAAAGAAAAAAATATAATTTTTTTTTCAAAAATAACATGATCTTATGTGCAGAAAATACTAAAGATTCCCCAAGGAAACTGTTAGAACTAATAAACTAATTCAACAAAATTGCAGGACACAAAATCAACACAGAAAAATTAATTGCTTTAACAATGAACGATTAGAAAAGAAAATTAAGAAAACAATTTCATTTACAATTGCATCAAAAAGAGTAAAATGCTTAGGAATAAACAACCAAAGAGGTGAAAGACTTTTTCACTGAAAACTACAAAATATTGCTGAAAAATAATTTTTAAAACCCCCAAAATCGGAAAGACATCCCATCTCATGTTCAAAATTGGAAGACTCAATATCATTAAGATATCAGAGGGGATTAAGATGGCGGATAGGAGGCAGGACTAGCTTGCAGCCCCCACCTGGACAGACAGAGCCGTGTGTGCAGACTTACATCATTAACTTTTGCTCCAAGAACTACCACAGGAACATACCAGAAAAGCCGAGATAATCCACAGACCCTTTTAAGGACAGGATCACTGCTGCAGGCTCCCTGAGATGCCAAAAACCTGTAAATCTGCTTGCTTTCTCAGCGGGGAGGCTGGTGTTCTGGGGCAAGTTCTCAGCCCTGGTCACCAGCTGCCTGGAAATAGACTCAGTGCTGTTGAGGGGGCATAGTGGGAGTGAGACTGGACTTTAGGACTGTAAGCTGCATGGGAGTGGGATGAGGACTGTGACTGCCGGCTTTCCCCCATTTCCCTGGCAACCCATATGACTCGGCAGAGGCAGCCATAATCCCCCTGGGAACATTGGATTAGGAAACACACCCCCATTCCCCACAGCAGTTGCAAGAAGCTCAGCCCAAAGAAAGGCTGAACTCAGACATGCCTATCCCTGCCCCCACCTGGTGGTCTTTCTATACCTGCCCTGGTAAATCTCTTGGGAGCTCTATGACCCTGCCCACCACCTGAGAAACTTGAATGCTTAACCAGGTATCCCTAGGGCAAGTTTGCCTCCTCCCTATAGGACCACAACTGATGTACTCTTGAAAGTACCTAGCTCCTGGCTGGAGGCCAACCAACACAAAACCAGCCCACTAAACAAAAACACAAGCAAGGACCCTCACAGAGTCTACTTCACTCCCCTGCTACCTCCACTGGAGTTGGTGCTGGTATCCAAGGCTGCAAGACCTGAAGATGGATCATATCACAGGACTCTTTGCAGATACTCCCAGTACCAGCCTGGAGCCCAGAAGCTCTGCTGGGTGGCTAGACCCAGAAAAGCAAAACAATCACTACAGTTCAGCTCTCAGGAAGCCACATCCCTGGGGGAAGGGGGCTAGCACTACATCAGTGGAGCACTCCGTGGGACAAAAGAGTCTGAATAACACCGCTTGAATCCTAGATCTTCCCTCTGACATAGTCTACTCAAATGAAAAGGAAACAGAAAAGCAATTCTGGTAATATAATCAAATGAGATTCTTTAACCACCCCCACCCACCCAAAAGATCATATCAGCTCACCAGCAATGGACCCAAGACAAAATCTCTGAATGGCCAGAAAAGGAAATCAGAAGGTTAATTATTAAGCTAATCTAGGAGGCACCAGAGAAAGGTGAAGTCCAACCAATAGAAATAAAAAATATGATACAGAATATGAAAGGAAAATTCTTCAGTGAAGTAGATGGCATAAATAAAACACAATCACAACTTCTGGAAATCAAGGACACAGAGAAATGCAAAATGCACTGGAAAGTCTCAGCAATAGAATGGAACAAGCAGAAGAAAAACTTCAGAGCTCAAAGACAAGGCTTTTGAATTAACCCAATCCATCAGATGAAGAAAAAAGAATTTTTAAAAATGAATGAAACCTCAAAGAAGTTTGGGAATACCGAGTGGGCCCAAGATGGCCAAATAGGAACAGCTCTAGCCTCCAGCTCCCAACGTGAATGACACAGAAGACGGGTAATTTCTGCATTTTCAACTGAGGTACCAGGTTCATCTCACTGGGGTGGGTCGGACAGTTGATACTGGTCCACGGGTGCAGCCCAACAAGTGAGAGCTGAAGCAGGGTGAGGCATCACCTCACCTAGGAAGCACAAGGGGGAAGGGAATTCCTTTTCCTAGCCAAGGGAAATTGAGACACACAACACCTGGAAAATCGGGTAACTCCCACCCTAATACTGCGCTTTACCAAGGGTCTTAGCAAACGGCACACCAGGAGATTATATCCCACACCTGGCCCAGAGGGTCCCATGCCCATGGAGCCTTCCTCATTGCTAGCACAGCAGTCAGAGATCTAACTGCAAGGAGGCAGCAAGGCTGGGGGAGGAGCGCCCACCATTGCTGAGGCTTAAGTAGATAAACAAAGCCACCAGGAAGCTTGAATTGGGTGGAGCCCACCGCAGCTCAAGGAGGCCTGCCTGCCTCTGAAGACTCCACCTCTGGGGACAGGGCATAGCTAAACAAAAAGCAGCAGAAACCTCGGCAGAGGTAAAAGTCCCTGTCTGATAGCTTTGAAGAGAGCAGTGGTTCTCCCAGCACAGACGTGGAGATCTGAGAATGGACAGACTGCCTACTCAAGTGGGTCCCTGACCCCTGAGTAGCCTAACTGGGAGACATCCCCCACTAAGTGCAGACCGGCACATCACACCTCACACGGCTAGGTACACCCTGAGACGAAGCTTTCAGAGCAAGAATCAGACAGCAACACTTGCTGTTCAGCAACATTCTATCTTCTGCAGCCTCCGCTCCTGATACCCAGGCAAACAGGGTCTGGAGTGGACCTCAAGCAAACTCCAACAGACCTACAGCTGAGGGTCCTGACTGTTGGAAGGAAAACTAACAAACAGAAAGGGCACCCACACCAAAACCCCATCAGTATGTCACCAGCATCAAAGACCAAAGGCAGATAAAACCACAAAGATGGGGAAAAAGCAGTGCAGAAAAGCTGGAAATTCAAAAAATCAGAGCACATCACCCCCTCCAAAGGAACGCAGCTCACTGCCAGCAATGGAACAAAGCTGGACAGAGAATGACTTTGATGAGTTGAGAGAAGAAGGCTTCAGTCGATCAAACCTTTCAGAGCTAAAGGAGGAACTACATAACCAGTGTAAAGAAACTAAAAACCTTGAAAAAAGAATGGATGAATGGATAACTAGAATAATCAATGCAGAGAAGACCTTAAAAGAACTGATAGAGATGAAAACCATGACATAAGAACTACGTGACAAAAGCACAACCTTCAATAACTGACTCAATCAACTGGAAGAAAGATTATCAGTGATTGAAGATCAAATGAATGAAATGAAGTGAGAAGAAAAATGTAGAGAAAAAAGAGTAAAAAGAAACAAACAAAGCCTCCAAGAAATATGGGATTATGTGAAAAGACCAAATCTACATCTGATTGGTGTGCCTGAAAGTGATGGGGAAAATGGAACCAAGTTGGAAAACACTCTGCAGAATATCATCCAGGAGAACTTCCCCAACTTAGTAAGGCAGGCCAACATTCAAATTCAGGAAATACAGAGATTGCCACAAAGATACTCCTCAAGAAGAGCAGCTCCAAGACACATAATTGTTAGATTCAGCAAAGTTGAAATGAAGGAAAAAATGTTAAGGGCAGCCAGAGAGAAAGGTCAGGTTACCCACAAAGGGAAGCCCATCAGACTAACAGCAGATCTCTCAGCAGAAACTCTCCAAGCCAGAAGAGAGGGGGGCCAATATTCAACGTTCTTAAAGAAAAGAACTTTCAACCCAGAATCTCATATCCAGCCAAACTAAGTTTCATAAGTGAAGGAGAAATAAAATCCTTTACAGACAAACAAATGCTGAGAGATTTTGTCACCACCAGGCCTGCCCTACAAGAGCTCCTGAAGGAAACACTGAACATGGAAAGGAACAACCGGTACCAGCCACTGCAAAAACATGCCAAAATGTAAAGATCATCAATGCTAGGAAGAAACTGCATCAACTAACAGGCAAAATAACCAGCTAATATCATAATGGCAGGATCAAGTTCACATATAAAAATATTAACTTTAAATGTAAATGGACTAAATGGTCCAATTAAAAGACAAAGACTGGCAAATTAGATAAAGAGTCAAAATCCATCACTTTGCTGTATTAAGGAGACGCATCTCACATGCAGAGACACACATAGGCTCAAAATAAAGGGATGGAGGAAGATCTACCAAGCAAATGGAAAACAAAGAAAAGCAGGGGTTGCAATCCTAGTCTC
>NW_012116533.1:2172596-2173129 GCF_000951035.1 Colobus angolensis palliatus | reverse complement strand
CACATCAAAAAGCTTATCCACCATAATCAAGTGGGTTTCATCCCTGGGATGCAAGGCTGGTTCAACATATGCAAATCAATAAATGTAATCCAGCATATAAACAGAACCAAAGACAAAAGCCAGATGATTATCTCAATAGATGCAGAAAAGGTCTTTGACAAAAATTCAACAGCTCTTCATGCTAAAAACTCTCAATAAATTCGTTATTGATGGAACGTATCTCAAAATAATAAGAGCTATTTATGACAAACCCACAACCAATATCATATTGAATGGGTAAAAACTGGAAACATTCCCTTTGAACACTGGCATAAGACAGGGATGCCCTCTCTCACCACTCTTATTCAACATAGTGTTGGAAGTTGTGTCTAGGGCAATCAGGCAAGAGAAAGAAATAAAGGACATTCAGTTAGGAAAAGCAGAAGTCAAATTGTCCTTGTTTACAGATGACATGATTGCATATTTAGAAAACCCCATCATCTCAGCCCAAAATCTCCTTAAGCTGATAAGCAACTTCAGCAAAGTCTCAGGAT
>NW_012116533.1:2158128-2170766 GCF_000951035.1 Colobus angolensis palliatus | reverse complement strand
AAATTAGAAAAATAAAAATAAAAATAAATAAATTATCAGGCTGGAGAGACACTAAAATGAGACTGTAATCACATCTTACTTCCCGCTGAAGCTATGGATTCATCTCCAGAACCAGCTTACTATTGCCACAAGCAGCTATAAATTAATCTATATACACTATAACTTAATGTATAGCCAATAGCTAATCAATGCTATTTCTGTAAGCCAAAAAGAATTCCTGGCACATCACTTTATATCAGCCCACTTCCTATCTCCTTTTTGCCTTTAAAAGTCCACTTGTAACTGCTGTTAATCAGAGTGCATATTCAGGACATCTTCAGTCTATGCTCCTGGGCTACAATCCTCAAGTTTGGCTCAAATAAACTCCACTTGCCTTTAAAAAAAAAGAAGAAGTTTGGGGCTATCTTAAATATCCAAACTTAAGAATACTTGGTGTTCCCGAGGAAGAAAAGAAATATAAAAGTTTGAAAAACTTTTTGAGGGAATAATTGGGGAAAACTTCCCCAGCCTTGCTAAAGATCTAGACATCCAAATACAAGAAGTTCAAAGAACACCTGGGAAATTAATCACAAAAAGATCATCGCCTAGGCACATAGTCATCAAGTTATCTAAAGTCAAGACAAAGGAAAGAATCTTAAGAGCTGTGAGGCAAAAGCATCACATAACCTATAAAGGAAAACCTATCAGATTAACAGATTTCTCAGCAGAAACCATTCAAGCTAGAAAAAATTGGGGTCCTATTTTTAGCCTCCTTAAACAAAACGACTATCAGCCAATAATTTTGTATCCAGAGAAACTAAGCTTCATAAATGAAGGAAAGATAGTCTTTTCCAGACAAACAAATGCTGAGCAAATTCACCACTACCAGGCCAGCACTACAAGAACTGCTAAAAGGAGCTCTAAATCTTGAAAGAATTCCTAGAAATACACCAAAATAGAACCTCCTTAAAGCATAAATCTCACAGGACCTATAAAACAAAAACAATAATAAAAAAAAAAAACCAAAATTGGAAAGACATCCCATCCCATGTTCACAACTGGAAGACTCAATATCGTTAAGATATCAGAGGGGATTAAGATGGCAGATAGGAGGCAGGACTAACTGGAAGAAAAAAAAAAAAAAAAAACAAAAACACCAAGGTACTTAGGCAATGACTAGCATGATGAATAGAACAGTACCTCACATCTCAATACTAACATTGAGGCTCATGCCTATAATCCCAGAACTTTGGGAGGCCAAGGCAGACAGATCACCTGAAGTCAAAAGTTCGAGAACAGCCTGGCCAATATGGTGAAAACCCCGTCTCTAATAAAAATACAAAAAAATTACCCTGATATGGTGACACATGCCTGTAGTCCCAGCTACTTGGGAGGCTGAGGCATGAGAATTGTTTGAACCCAGGTGGCAGAGGTTGGCAGTGAGCCAAGATCACACCACTGCACTCCAGCTTGGTCAACAGAGCAAGACTCCATCTCAATAAAAATATAAAAAAATAAAAAATACTAACATTGAATATAAACAGCCTAAATGCTCCACTTTAAAAATACAGAATGGCAGAATGGGTAAGAATTCACCAACCAAGTTTCTCCTGTCTTCAAGAGACTCACTAACATATAAGAACTCACATAAATATAAAGTAAAGGGGAGGAAAAAGATATTCCATGCAAATGGACACCAAAAGTGAGCAGGAGTAGCTATTCTTACATCAGACAAAACAAACTTTAAAGCAATGGCAGCTTAAAAAGACAAAGAGGGACACTATATAATGATAAAAGGACTAGTCAAACAGGAAAATATTACAGTTCTAAATATACATGCACCCAACGCTGAAGCACCCAAATTTATAAAACAATTACTACTAGACCTAAGAAATGAGATTGATGACAACACAATAATAGTGGGGGACTTTAATACTCCACTGACAGCATTAGGCAGGTCATCAAGACAGAAAGTCAACAAAGAAACTATGGATTTAAAATATACCCTAGGACAAATTGACTTAACAGACATTATAGAACAGTCTATCCAACAACCACAGAATATACACTCTATTCATCAGCACATAGAACATTCTCCAAGATAGACCATATGATAGGCTACAAAACAAGTCTCAGTAAATTTAAGAAAATCAAAATTATGTCAAATATTCAGACCACAGTGGATTAAAATTTGATATCAATTCCAGAAGGAAGCCTCAAAACCATGCAAATACATGGAAATTAAGTACCTGCTCCTGAATGATCATTGGGTCAACAATAAAATCAAGACAGAAATTAAAAAATTCTTTGAACTGAATGATAATAGTGACACAACCTATCAAAACTCTGGGATACAGTAAAAGCGGTGCTAAAAGGATAGCTGATAGCATTAAATGACTTCATCAAAAAGTCTGAAAGAGCACAAAGAGATGATCTAAGGTCATACCTCATGGAACTGGAGAAACAAGAACAATCCAAACTCAAACCCAGCAGAAGAAAAGAAATAACAAAGATCAGAGCAGAACTAAACGAAATTGAAACAAAAAAATGCAAAAGATAAATGAAACAAAAAGATGATTCTTTGAAAAAATGAATAAAATTGATAGACCATTAGCAAGATTAACCAAGGAAGGAAGAGAGAAGATCCACATAAGCTGGATTAGAAATGAAACAGGAGATATTATAACTGATACCACATAAATACAAAAGATTATTCAAGGCTACTGTGAACACCTGGATGCTCATAAACTAGAAAACCTAGAGGAGATGGATAAACTCCTGGAAAGATACAGTCTTCCTAGATTAATCCAGGAAAATATAGAATCTCTGAATAGATCAATAACAAGCAACAAAATTGAAATGGTAATTTAAAAATTGCCAACAAAAAATTAGCCCAGGATTAGACGGATTTACAGCTGAATTCTATCAGACATTCAAATAAGTATTGGTACTAATCTTATTGACAACTATTCTAAAAGACAGAGAAATAGGGAATCCTCCCTAAATCATTCTATGAAGCCAGTATCACCCTAATACCAAAACCAGGGGAGGACGTGACAAAAAAAGAAAACTAAAGACCAATATCCATGATGAATATAGATGCAAAAATGTACAACAAAATACTAGCAAGCTGAGTCCAACAGCATATCAAAAAGATAACCCGCTGTCATCAACTGGGTTTCATACCAGGAATGCAGGGATGGTTTAACATATGTAAGTCAATAAATGTGATACATCACATAAGCAGAATTTAAAACAAAAATCACATGATCATTCCATAGACACAGAAAATGCATTTGACAAAATCCAGCATCCCTATGAAAACACTCAGCAAAATTAGCATAGAAGGGACTTATCTTAAGGTAATAAAAGCCATCTACGACAAACCCACCGGCAACATTATACTGAATGGGAAAAAGTTGAAAAAATTTTCCTTGAGAAATGAAATAAGACAAGGATGCCCACTTTCACCACTTCCATTCAAAACAGTACTGTAAGTCCTAACCAGAGCAGTCAGATAAGGGAAAGAAATAGAGGGCATCCAAATCAGTAGAGAGGAAGTCAAACTGTCACTGTTTGCTGATGATATGACTGTAGACCTAGAAAACCCTAAAGACTCATCCAAAAAGCTCCTAGAGCTAGTCAATGAATTCAGCAAAGTTTCAGGATACAAAATTAATGTACACAAATCAGTAGCTCTACTATACGACAACAGCGACCAAGCTGAGAATCAAGCAAGAAGTCAACCCCTTTCCCAATAGTTGCAAAAAAAAAAAAGAAAAAAAAAGAAATCATGGATGACACAAACAAATGGAAACACATCCCATGCTCATGGATGAGTAGAATCAATATTGTGAAAATGACCATACTGCCAAAAGCAATCTACAAATTCAATGCAATTCCCATTAAAATACCATCATTCTTCAGAGAACTAGAAAAAAATCCTAAAATTCAAATGGAACCAAAAAAGAGCCTGCATACTTGAAGCAAGACTAAGCAAAGGAACAAATCTAGAGGCATCACAATACCCAACTTCAAATTATATTATAAGGCCATAGTCACCAAAACAGCATGGTACTGGTATAAAAATAGGCACATAGCCCAATGGAACATAATAGAGAACCCAGAAACAAAGCCAAATACTTACAGCCAACTGATCTTCGACAAAGCAAACAAAAACATGAAGTGTAGAAAGGACACTCTATTCAAAAGTGTCAGGTGCTGGGATAACTGGCAAGCCACATGTAGGAGAATGAAACTGGATCATCATCTCTCACTTTATAGAAAAATCAACCCAAGATGGTTCAAAGACTCAAATATAAGACCTGAAACCATACCAGAAGATAACATCAGCAAAACTCTTCTAGACATTGGCTTAGACAAAGACTTCATGACCAAGAACCAAAAAGTAAATGCAACAAAAACAAAGATAAATAGATGGGACTCAATTAAAGTAAAAAATTTCTGCACAGCAAAATAAATAATCAGCAGAGTTAACATACAGCCCACAGAATGGGAGAAAATCTTCACAATCTATACATCCAACAAAGGACTAATATCCAGAATCTACAAAGAACTCAAACAAATCAGCAAAAACAAAACTAAACAAAAATTCCCACAAAAAATAGTCTAAGGACATGGATAGCCAATTCTCAAAAGAAGATATACAAACGGTCAACATGCATATGGGAAAACGTTCAACTAATTATCAGGAAAATACAAATCAAAATCACAATGCCACACCACCTCCCTCCTGCAAGAATGGCCGTAATCAAAAAATAAAAGATGTTCATGTGGATGTGGTGAAAAAGGAACACTTTTACACTGTTGGTGGGAATGTAAAGTAGTACAAGCACTATGGAAAACAATGTGGAGATTCCTTAAAGAACAAAAAGTAGATCTACCATTTGATCCAGCAATCTCACTACTACGTATCCACCCAAAGGAAAATAAGTCATTGTACAAAAATTATACTTGCACATGCCTGTAATCCCATCACTTTTGGGAGGCCATGGCAGGTGGATTACCTGAGGTTAGGCGCTCAAGATCAGCCTGGCCAACACGGTGAAACCCCATCTCTACTAATAATACAAAAATTTGCCGTGCATGGTGGTGTGTGTCTGTATTCCCAGCTACTCAGGAGGCTGAAGCAAAAGAATCTCTTGAACCTTGTATGCAGGGAGGTGGAGGTTGCAGTGAGCCGACATTGCGCACTGCACTCCACCCTGGGTGACAGATCAAGACTCTGTCTCAAAAAAAAAAAAAAAGATATTAATGCTTCCCAAAGCAACCTATACATTCACTGCCATCCCTATAAATATCCCAAGTATTTTTTTTGCAGAAATAGAAAAAACCCATTCTAAAATGTATATGGTATCTCAAGAAACCCTGAATAATCAAGACAATCTTAAACAAGAGCAAAGTTGGAGGTCTCATATTTCCTGATTTTAAAACTTACTACAAAGCTATAATAATGAAAATAATGTGGTATTGGAACAAAAACAGACATATAGACCAGTGGAATAAAATAGAGTCCCCAAAAAGAAGTTCTAGAATATATGATGATCAAAGGTTTTCTAGAAGAGTGCCAGGATCATTTAATGGGGGAAAGGAAAGTTTCTTCAACAAACGGTATTGGAAATTTGGATATCTACATATGAAAGAACAAAGTTAGACTCTTACCTTACACCATATACAAAAGTTAACTCAAAATGGACCAAAGACCTAAATGTAAAAGCTAAAAATATAAACACTTAGAAGAAAACACAGGAGAAAAGTTACATGACATTCAATTGGTAATGATTTATTAGCTGCGACACCAAAAACACAGGCAACAAAACAAAAACTTAATAGATCAGACTTTATCAAAATTAAAAACGTTTGTGCCTCAAATGTCATTATTGGCAGACTGAAAACATAAACCAGTGAATGGAAGAAAATATTTGCAAACCATATATCTGATAAGAAGTTAATATCCAGAATATATAAAGAAACCTGAAATTCAACAACAACAAAAGACAACCCAATTTAAAACTAGACAAAGGATTTGAGTAGATATTTCTCCAAAGAAGTTATACAGATGGCCAGCGAACCATGAAAATACACTCAACACCAGTAATTATTAGAAAACTGCAAATTGAAATGACATGAAGGTACCATTTCATACCCTTTAGGATGGCTATTTAAAAAAAAAAAGAAAAGAAAATAACAAGTGTTGGCAATGATGTGAAAAAATTGGAATCCTTGTGCATTGCTGGTGGGAATGTAGAATGGTGTATCCACTATGGAAACCAGCATGGTGTTTCCTCAAAAAGTTAAACATAGAATTACCATGTGATCCAGCAATTCCACTTCTGGATATATATCTAAAATAATTAAAAGCATGGACTAATAAGATATATGTACACCAATATTTATAGAAGCATTGTATGATTTCACTTATATGAGGGATCTAGAGCATTCACATTTATAGAGACAGAAAATTGGTGGTGGTTGTCAGAAGGTGGGGAAAGGAAGAAGTGGGTACTTCATGTTTAATGGGTACAGAATTTCAGTTTAGGAAGATGAGACATTTCTGGAGATGGATGGTGATGATCGTTGAACAATATAAATATACTTAATACCACTCAAGTATACACTTAAAATGACAAAAATGGCAAATCTTGTTATGTACATTTTTACCAGAATAAAAACACTCAGTAACAAGAGACGAGCTGAGCTGAAAAAGAACAGTAAAAGGATGATAGGAATCAAAATTTGTGAAACAGCTTAAGAGATAAAGTTGGCGACTAGGGGAAGAGTTTGGATTTTTATTTAGGCAAATCAGAATCAATGAGCAGTTTTCAAGCAGAGAACTAATAGACTGAGATATAATCAGAATAAATGTTTTTTAAATCAACTTTTATTTAAATTCCAAGGTACATGTGTAGGATGCACAGGTTTGTTACGTAGGTAAACGTGTGCCGTGGTAGTTTGCTGCACAGATGAACTCATCACCTAGGTATTTAGCCCAGCACCCATTAGCTGTTCTTCCTGATGCTCTCCCCCCACCCAACCCCCCGACAGGTCTCAGTGTGTGTTGTCCCCCCACCCCGCATGTGTCTATGTGTTCTCATTGTTCAGCTCCCACTTATAAGTGAGAACATGTGCTGTTTGGCTTTCTGTTCCTGGGTTACTTTGCTGAGGATACCACTTCCAGCTCCATCCATGTCCCTGCAAAGGGCATGATCTTGTTCCTTTTTATGACTGCATAGTATTCCATGGTGTATATGTATCACATTTTCTTTATCCAGTCTATCATTGAGGGGCATTTTGGGTTGATTCCATGTCTTTGCTATTGTGAATATTGCTGCAGTGAACATATGCATGCATATATCTTTATAATAGGAGGATTTATATTCCTTTGGGTATATACCCAGTAATGGGATTACTGGGTCAAATGGTTTTTCTGCTTCTAGATCTTTGAAGGACCACTGCACTGTCTTCCACAATGGTTGAACTAGTTTATATTCCTACCAACAGTGTAAAAGAATTCCTTTTTCTCCACAACTCCTCCAGCATCTGTTGTTACTTGACTTTTTAATACTCTCCGCTCCTACTGGTGTGAGATGGTGTCTCACTGTGGTTTTGATGTGCATTTCTCTAATGATCAATGATGTTGAGTTTTTTTTCATATATTTGTTGGCAACATGAAGGTCTTCTTTTGAAAAGTATCTATTCATGTCCTTTGCCCACTTTTTAATGGGATTCTTTGCTTTTTTTAGTATACTTTAATTCAGGGGTATATGTGCAGAACGTGCAGGTTTCTTACATAGGTATACCTGTGCCATGGTGGTTTGATGCACTCATCAATCCATCATCTACACTAGGTATTTCTCCTAATGCTATCCCTCCCCTAGTCCCCCACCCACTGACAGGCCCTGGTGTGTGATGTTCCCCTCCCTGTGTCCATGTGTTCTTATTGTTCAACTCCCACTTATGAGCGAGAACATGTGATGTTTGGTTTTCTGTTCCTGTGTGTTTCCTGAGAATGATGGTTTCCAGCTTCATCCATGTTCCTGCAAAGGACATAAACTCATCCCTTTTTACAGCTGCATAGTATTCCATGGTGTATATGTGCCACATTTTCTTTATCCAGTCTACCATTGATGGGTATTTGGATTGGTTCCAAGTCTTTGCTATGCTGAGCAGTGCTGCAACAAACACATGTGTGCATGAGTCTTTACAGTAGAATGATTTATAATCCTTGGGGTACCCAGTAATGGGACTGCTGGGTCAAATGGTAGTTCTGGTTCTAGATTCTTGAGGAATAACCACACTGTCTTCCACAATGGTTGAACTAATTTACACTCTCAAAAACAGTGTAAAGGTGTTCCTATTTTTCCACATTCTCTCCAGCATCTGTTGTTTCCTGACCTTTTTTTTTTTTTTTTTTGAGATGGAGTCTCACTCTGTCACCTGGCCCAGGCTGGAGTGCAGTGGCCCAATCTCTACTCACTGCAAGCTCTGCCTCCTGGGTTCACACTAAGAGGTGACAACATGTTAGCAGCCCTCACTCTCAGCACCTCCTGGGTTCCCTTCAGCCCACCACAGCACTGTGGGAGCCCCTCTCTGGGCTGGCCAAGACCAGAGTCAGCTCCCTCTGCTTGCAGGGAGTTGTGGCGGGAGAGGCACAGGAGACTCACAGGCCAGCACAAGTTCCGGGTGGGCATGGGCTCTGTGGGCCCCACACTCGGAGCGGCTGGCCAGCACCACCGGCCCTGGGCAGTGAGGGGCTTAGCACCCGGGCCCAGCAGCAGCTGCAGATGGTGTGCTGGGTCCCCCAGCAGTGCCAGCCTGCTGGCGCTGCACTCAAATTCTCACTGGGCCTCAGCTGCCTCCCCACAGGACAGAGCTCAGGACCTGCAGTTCGCTATGCCCAAGCCTCCCCCCCCACCACCATGGGCTCCTGCACAGCCCAAGCCTCCCTAACAAGGGCCGCCCCATGTGCCATGGGGTGTCCAGTCCCATCTACCACCCAAAGGCTGAGGAGAGTGGGCACATGGGACTAGCGGGCAGCTCCACCTGCAGCCCCAGTGCGGGATCCACTAGGTGAAACCAGCTGGGCTCCTGAGTCTAGTAGGGACTTGGAGAAACTTTATGTCTAGCTAAGGCATTGTAAATACACCAATCAGCACCCTGTATCTACCTCAAGGTTTGTAAATACACCAATCAGTACTCTGTATCTAGCTAACCTAGTGGTGACTTGGAGAACTTTTCTATCTAGCACTCTGTATCTAGCTAAAGGATTGTTAAGGCACCAGTCAGCACTCTGTGTCTAGCTCAGGGTTTGTAAATATACCAATCAGTACTCTGTATCTAGCTAACCTAGTGGAGACTTGGAGAACATTTCTGTCTAACACTGTGTCTAGCTAAAGGATTGTAAAGGCAACAATCAGCAGTCTGCGTCTAGTTCAGGAATTGTAAATGCACCAATCAGCACTCTGTCAAAATGGACCAATCAGCTCTCTGTAAAATGGACCAACCAGCAGGATGTGGGTGGGGTCAGATAAGGGAATAAAAGCAGGCTGCCTGAGCCAACCAGCCACAAGCCACTCAGGTCTCCGTCCACACTGTGGAAGGTTTGTTCTTTCACTCTTCACAATAAATCTTGCTGCTGCTCACTCTTTGGGTCCACACTGTCTTTATGAGCTGTAACACTCACCGCAAAGGTCTGCAGCTTCACTCCTGAGGCCAGCGAGACCACGAACCCACCAGAAGGAAGAAACTCCGGACGTGTCTGAACATCAGAAGGAACAAACTCCAAACACACCATCTTTAAGAACTGTAACACCGCAAGGGGCTGCAGCTTCATTCTTGAAGTCAGTGAGACCAAGAACCCACCAATTCCGTACACAATGCCATTCTCCTGCCTCAGCCACCTGAGTAGCTGGGACTACAGGCACTTGCCACCAGGCCCAGCTAATTTTTTTGTATTTTTTTAGTAGAGACGGGGTTTCACCGTGTTAGCCAGGATGGTCTCAATCTCCTGACCTTGTGATCCACCCGCCTCAGCCTCCGAAAGTGCTGGGATTACAGGCCTGAGCCACCATGCCTGGCCGTTTCCTGACTTTTTAATGATCACCATTCTAACTGGAATGAGATGGTATCTCACTGTGGTTTTGATTTGCAGTTTTCTAATGACCAGTGATGATGAGCTTTTTTTTTACGTTTGTTGGCCACATAAATGTCTTCTTTTAAGAAGTGTCTGTTCATATCCTTCACCCGCTTTTCGATGGGGTTGTTTTTTTTTGTAAATTTGTTTAAGTTCCTTGTAGATTCTGGATATTAGCCCTTTGTCAGATGGATAGATTGCAAACATTTTCTCCCATTCTGTAGGTTTCCTGTTCACTCTGATGAGAGTTTATTTTGCTGTGCAGAAGCTCTTTAGTTTTAGATCCCATTTCTCAACTTTTGCTTTTTTTGTAATTGCTTTTGGTGTTTTCATCATGAAATCTTTGCCCATGCCTATGTCCTGAGTGGTATTGCCTAGATTTTAAGATTTTAAGGCTTTTATAGATTTGGGTTTTACATTTAAGTCTTTATTCCATCTTGAGTTAATTTTTGTGTTAGGTGTAAGAAAGGGTTCCACTTTCAATTTTCTGCCTATGGCTAGCCAGTTCTGCCAGCACCATTTATTAAATAGGGAATCCTTTCCCTATTGCTTGTTTTTGTCAGGTTTGTCAAAGATGAGATGGTTGTAAATGTGAGGTGTTATTTCTGAGTTCTCTATTGTGTTCCATTGGTCTATGTGTCTGTTTTTGTACCAGTACCGTGCTGCTTTGGTTACTGTAGCCTTGTTGCTTCAGGAAAAATTTTATGAATTAATTGGAACATGAAGATAGCATAGCAGGGGTGTAGTAAGGAGTACTGTAGTGCTAGTAGTTAAAATCTTGAGAGTGAATGAACCCCTGAGTCAGTAACAACAGAGGGCAAAAGATAAGATCAATCTTTCTTCTGCTCCTGAGAGAAATCAAGTATGCTCCTCTCTCAGGACCTTTGCACCTGCTGCTCCCTCAGCCTAACTTCCCCACTGCCAACTAACTACATTGTTCATACCATTATTTTACTCAGGGGTCTGCTTAAATGTCACCTTATAAATAAAAGCATCACATTTATAATATCATTTTCCCTATCCCATAACTCTCTATTCACTAACCCTGTATTATTTTTCTTCCTTGCTGTATATGCAGTCCATATAACATATTTGTTTATTACCAGTTCCTCCAGACTACAATGTAAGCTCAATAAAGGAGAAAATTTGTCTGATTTGTTGATCTCTGTATCACCAGTATCTTTTGTAATGCATAGAATATAGGAGGTACGCAATGAGTATTTGCTTAAAGAATGAAAATAAATGTTTTGTTCATTTATCTGGCTGGTGGATGAATGATAGGAAGAAGAGAAACCTGTAAGAGAGGCACAGTATTCAGAGAAAGGCAGGAAAACATTGCATTGTGCAAGTTGCAAGGCAATAGTTAAAATATTTGCTGCAAGCCTCCAATAGCCAAGATGTGGATTAGGATAAGGGTGATCAACCAGCTCAGTTTTTCAGAGATAGTCCTGCCTTCAGGACTGAAATTACAGTATCCCTAAAATTCCTTAGTTTTGCACAAACCTGCACAGTCGATCACTGTAGTTGGTAGTTAGTTTAAAAAAGAAGCAACCTAGTCTCAAACTACGCAAGGCAAGTCACAAGGGACCAGGGTTCTTGTGGGGGTGGCATGAGAACCTGACATTTGAGATATCTCAGCTGACAGAGGGAGCTACCTGGAGAGTTAGCAGGGACAGGACTACAGCCTGCATGGAGCCCAGAGGGTTTGGTGCAGGAACAGCTGCAGGGAAGCACAGATGGGGGCACCCATCCTTGAAGGCTTGCCATGCCTTCTAGGTGGCTTTGGCCTTTGGTGACTGTTGGACTTGAACAGAACAGGGCTATCTTCTCTGTGGGATGAGGCCAGTCTAATATGAGCACCCGTATGCCAGCCTGTCCCAGAGTCCTGATCTGGCCACATCCACTTGCAGCTCACCCTCAGATGCCCAACTGGCCAGCATAAAACAACTTAAATACAAAGACCACTGACACTATAAAACAACTACACAATCAAGTCTACATAACAACCAGCTAACAACACCATGACAGGATCAGATCCACATGTATCAATATTAACCTTGAATATAAAGGGGCTAAATGCCCCATTTAAAAGTCACAGAGTGGCAAGTTGGATAAAGAATCAGTACCCAACTGCATAGTGTCTTCAAGACACCCATCTCTCATGCAATGAAACCCATGGGCTCAAGGTAAAGGGATGGAGAAAAATTTATCAAGCAAATGGAAAACAAAAAAGAGCAGGGGTTGCTATTCTTATTTCGGGCAGAACAGACTGTAAGCCAACAATGATCCAAAAGGACAAAGTGAAGTCCTAGCCAGAGCAATGAGGCAAGAGAAAGAAATAAAATGCATCCAAATAGGAAGAGAGGAAGTCAAACTACTTTTATTGATTTGCGAATGTTGAACCAGCCTTGCATCCCAGGGATGAAGCCCACTTGATCATGGTGGATAAGCTTTTTGATGTGCTGCTGAATCCGGTTTGCCAGTATTTTATTGAGGATTTTTGCAT
>NW_012116533.1:2152192-2152406 GCF_000951035.1 Colobus angolensis palliatus | reverse complement strand
GTCAAAGTCATTCTCTGACCAGCTTTGATCCGTTGCTGGCAATGGGCTGCGCTCCCTTGCAGGAGGAGATGTGCTCTTATTTTTTGAATTTCCAGCTTTTCTTCCCTGCTTCTTCCCCATCTTTGTGGTTTTATCTGTCTCTGGTCTTTGATGATGGTGACGTACTGAGGGGGTTTTGGTATAGGTGTTCTTCCTGTTTGGTAGTTTTCCTTCT
>NW_012116533.1:2132541-2148117 GCF_000951035.1 Colobus angolensis palliatus | reverse complement strand
ATTGTCCAGCACTCCCTAGTGAGATGACCCCAGTACCTCAGTTGAAAATGCAGAAATCACCGGTCTTCTGTGTCGCTCACACTGGGAGTTGGAGACTGGAACTGTTCCTATTCGGCCATCTTGCTCCACCCCTGTAAGGTTGTTAATAATGTCATCTCTTTTATTTATGATTCTAATAATTTGAGTCATCTTTTTTCCTTGTGCAATCCACCTAAGGATTTGTCAATTGTGTTAATCCTTTCAAAGAACCATCTTTTGTTTATGTTGATTCTCCCTATTGTCGTTCTATTCCTATATCATTTATTTCCACTCTAGTATTTATTATTTCATTCCTTCTGTTTACTTTAGGTTTAGTTTGTTCTTCTTTTTCTAGTGTCTTAAGGTGTAAGATTAGGTTACTAATTTAAGATTTTTTTTAATTAGAGCTATAAATTTCTCTCTAAGAACAGTTTTACTGTATCCCACAAGTTTTGGTATAATGTGTCTTCATTTTCATTAATCTCAAAGCATTTTCTAATTACTAAGAATATGTTGCTTAATTTTCACACATTAGTAACAGCTCAAAGAAAGCTTCTTACCCCATCCATACCATCTCCTTCCCAATTGGTTGCCTTCATTCCTGTCCATAGCAATAACTGATGGTAACATAAGCAGAGTGCAAGTGTCCTCATGCCCCGCTTTTTATTCTTCTTTCTCTACTACAGATTGACATTGTTAAAGAGGGTCTTTCCTCTATCAGTTGACTGTGTGTTTCTTAGGAAAAAGCCTAAAATATATTTTGTTTTTGCCAAGTGCCTCTGAAGCCTCAGATGCTACCTTAAAGTGTTGCCCAGGATGGTTTTATATTCCTGAGCTCAAGCAATCTGCCCACCTTGGCCTTCCAAAGTGCTGGGAATACTGATGTGAGCCACAGCGCCTGGCCCAACAATTACAATTTTTTGGAAATAAGGTTTTATGAGGGAACTTCAAACCCTTTTTGCCTCCTCATGACTGCCTGGCTTCTGGTTCTCTCAACAGCCATAGTTGTGAAGCTGTTGATTTTCAAGGCTACCTCTGTGCTGGGGTGAGAGACATGGAAATAGAACAATTTTAAATGCCACAAACCTCACTATTCTTGTCAAGATTTATTGATTTTTCCTGAATGAATAGTTATCACAACTTTGGTTAATTTCCAGAGTTTTTTAAAAGGTTTATTTTAATATTATTTCCTAGTTAGTTGTTGCTTTTATGAAGGAGTGGATTTTTGGAAGTCCTTACTCTACCAATCCAGAAATACTCTTATAGCAGTGCTTTAATCATAAAATGTTTGTTATTTTATGAACAAGGTCCAAGTACCCCCAAACCTGTTATACATATATACCACTCACACCCACATATATCACATTAATAGCTACACACACACAAAGAGGGGGAGAGAAAAGAGTTTTCATTCCATTCAATCAACAGCCAAGTGGATTGAGGTAAAGGAGGGAGATGCTTCAAAAGTCAGCTTTTCTCTTGCCTTCATTCTATGAATACCTCAAACACCCCATGCATGTAGATAACTATCTAAACCATGGAAACCGTTACTGACCCATGTACCTCAGATCTTAAAGAAATCATTGTTGGCTTAATGAAAATAGTCAGTAGACTAAAAAGGAGCTGCTAGGGAAAGATTTTTAATATACTTAACCTCCTCTCTGTTTCTTTTATGTTTATTGTTATGGCTTCTATGTTTGACATGACTTTATAGAATATAGTTTCAAGCAACATAAATATGTAACTACTCTTCTTAATTGTATAATTCTTTCCAGTGCCTACTTAATTTAGGGTGAATTTTTTTTCTTCCTGCCTTGCGTAGAATTCTTATTTCAATTCACTTTGGGAAACATTCTGAGGTAGCATCTGAAGCTTCAGAGGCACTTGGCAAAAACAAAATATATTTAAGGCTTTTTCCTAAGATACATACAGTCAACTGATAGAGGCAAGACCCTCTTTAACAGTGTCAATCTGTAGTAGAGAAAGAAGGATAAAAGTGGGGACATGAGGACACTTGTGTTCTGCTTATTTTACCATTAGTTACCGCTATGGAGAGGAATGAAGGCAACCAATTGGGAAGGAGAATGGTATGAATGGAGTAAGAAGCCTTCTTTGAGCTATTATAAAACATTTCCCCTTACACTGGTTTTGAACCCTTATCAATGCTAAGACCTCTTTAAATTCTTCTAAGCCTATCAATTATATATTCACAAAATCAAAAATAACTCAGGTTGGAAGAGACCTTAGATTTCATAAAGTCCAGTCCCCGTACTATCTAATACTTCAAATTCATCTACAACACACCTGCCTAGTGAGCTTTCAACTTCTGTTTGCTCACTTCCAGTGATTGGAGAGCTCATAACCTCTTGAGGCAATTTATTTCTTGTTTAAATTGTGCTGCACATTAATAAATTATTTTTTATATTGAATTAAGAGCAGTTGCCATGGAATACCCCCTGCCACATACACATGTGTATGGTGTTATGAATTACCATTTAGAGAAATAAAGATGACATCTAATCCCTCTTCCCATATAGCACAATGATGTCCACCCAAGTCTTCTCTTCTCCAAGTAAAACATTCCTCATTCTTTTATCACACCTCTCAGACCCAGCTTGTTTTACTGTATATTAAGTTCCAATGTGTTGGTAAATGTTTAACAACTGCCTTTCTAGGGGAGGAAGGATGAGGGTGGATGGGTGTTGATTTGTAGTATTTGCCAATTTCTGTAGTGTAAATACTTCCATCATGGCTGATTTTAAGCTACCAAAATGATGTTGCTGAAAGCAGTTAGGAAGAGATGCACATAGTTAGTGCTGATCAACTGCTGCAAGTCAGCCTCGGCACACTGGTCTTGGTCCCTTTATCCCTACTCAGGCCTTTGGAGTCAACTCTACAGCAAGTATTTGATCTACGTAAGACCAGGCATTAACCCAGGGTACATGGGATACATGTTCCACTCCCTTGAATGAAAGTAGGCTTTCTACATTCTTCACCCTCTGCTCTCCATGAATGTATGGAAATTCATCAGCCCCTTGCCAAATCAGAAAACAGAGTCAATTGGGATCTACAATGTCTTTCTCAATAGATTGGCAATTCAATGTCATGTTTTCTAGTGGTCAGAAAGAGTTAATATGACTCTTTGTACCCATATTGTCTATATGTCAAGGCCAATCTGTCAGAGTAAATAAATTATTCCTGAATCAAGAGGAGGGATTAGGTTCAGAGTACAATCAGCCCTCCATATCTACACGTTCAACCAACTGCAGATAGAAAATAATTGAAAATAATGATGGCCATTCTAACTGGTGTGAGATGGTATCTCATTGTGGTTTTGATTTGCATTTCTTTGATGGCGAGTGATGATGAGCATTTTTTCATGTGTCTGTTGGCTGTATGAATGTCTTCTTTTGAGAAATGTCTGTTCATATCCTTTCCCCACTTTTTTATGGGGTTGTTTGTTTTTTTCTTGTATATTTGTTTGAGTTCTTTGTAGATTCTGGATATTAGCCCTTTGTCAGATGAGTAGATTGCAATTAAAAAATCAGGAAACAACAGGTGTTGGAGACGATGTGGAGAAATAGGAACACTTTTACACTGTTGGTGGGATTGTAAACTAGTTCAACCATTATGGAAAACAGTATGGCGATTCCTCAAGGATCTAGAACTAGATGTACCGTATGACCCAGCCATCCCACTACTGGGTATATACCCAAAGGATTATAAATCATTCTACTACAAAGACACATGCACACGTATGTTTATTGCGGCACTATTCACAATAGCAAAGACTTGGAATCAACCCACATGTCCATCTGTGACAGACTGGATTAAGAAAATGTGGCACATATACACCATGGAATACTATGCAGCCATAAAAAAGGATGAGTTTGCGTCCTTTGTAGGGACATGGATGCAGCTGGAAACCATCTTTCTTAGCAAACTATCACAAGAACAGAAAACCAAACACCGCATGTTCTCACTCATAGGTGGGAACTGAACAATGACATCACTTGGACTCGGGAAGGGGAACATCACACACTGGGGCCTATCATGGGGAGGGGGGAGGGGGGAGGGATTGCATTGGGGAGTTATACCTGATATAAATGATGAATTGATGGGTGCTGACGAGTTGATGGGTGCAGCACACCAACATGGCACAAGTATACATATGTAACAAACCTGCACGTTATGCACATGTACCCTAGAACTTAAAGTACAATAATAAAAAAAAAGAAAAAGAAAGAAAATAATTGAAAATAATAATAAAAATAACAATACAACAAAAATAATGCAAATTTTAAAAATACAGTAAAACAATTATTTGCATAGTGTTTACATTTTATTAGGTATTGTAAGCAATCTAGAAATGATTTAAAGTATACAGGAGGATGCATAGGTTATATGCACCGTATTATATAACGGACTTGAGCATCCACAGATTTTGTTATCTATGGGGATCCTAGAATCAATCCCTCATGGATGTAGAGGGGATGTCTATATAATTCATTCCTTCTAAAGGCACAGTTAATCTCATATACAGCCTATTCTTCAGTCCTCATTCATCAGAAAAAAAGCTCTCAGACTTACTTTATCTATATCCAAAACTCTAAACTCCAACTGGCTGGTACTAGTGAGTTATGGTTCACACTGCTTTCTGGTGAGTGATGAATTTACTTGGTTGGGCATTCAATTGACTTTACTGTCTCACATGGAAGTCTTGATAGGTCACCTTTAAAATTCAGTTGGCAACATTTGTCCATTTTCCAATGACTTTTAGGTGTCATACTGAAAATAAAACAAATGATATTTTATATAGAAATACATACTCAGACATTTAGAAGAGGCTGAATCTGCCAAAGCAGAAACTTGGGGCAAGCATCCAGCCATGTTTACCTTTCACTCCAATTGTTTGGGAAGCTGTTTGAAGCTCTTCTTTCTGGGCCCCATGGTCCAGAGATTCTGGAGCTTTTGTCTCTTTTCACTTTTCCTTGTCCTGCTGGAAGACAAACTGGTAGAAATAGGCAAGAAGAGATTATTCTCAGCCAAATGAGATTTTCACGGTTAAAATATAGTAATACAAAAATTTTATTTAGTCCAGTGGTCTTCAATCCTATTCTACATTGGAATTACCTATGGAGCTTTTAAAAAAAAAAAATCTTATGCCTGAGGCTACCCCCAGATTTTCTGATTGGTCTGGGAAGTAACCTGAGCATCAGGAGTTTCAAAGCTCTACTGTTGTTGCACCATCAAAATCGGGAACCATTGATTTAGACAACTGATTTGTGTACTTTTCTACTACTGCTTTCATAACCAATTAATGCTGACTTAGTGATTTAAAACAGCACAAATTTATTACCTTATAGTTCTGGAGGTCAGAAATCTGAAATGGGTCTCACTGGGCTAAAATCAAGGGATAAGCAGAACTGTATTCCTTCTGGAAGTTCTAGGGGATAATCTACTTTCTTACCTTTTCCAGCTTCTAGAGGCCACCTGTATTCCTTGCATCATGGTCCTCCTCCTCTATCTTCAAGGCCAGTAACATCAAGTCGAGTTCTTCTCTTCTCATGCTATGTCATTCTGGTTCTCCCTCTTCTGCCTCTCTCTTCCTCTTATAAAGGCACTTGTGATTACACTGGGCCCACACATATAATCCAGGCTAACCTCCCAATCTCAAGACCAGCTAATTTGCTACCTTAATTCCCATTTGACATTTAACATAACATATCCATCGTTTCCAAGAAATAGGATATGGATATCTTTGTGGAGTCATTGACCTGTCTATCATACTTGGGTCTCTCCTGGATCATCCATAACAATTCTTCTTCGAAAGGCAAAGGGATTAGGTGGAGAAATGCATAACAAAGAGAAAATGGCTAAATCAATTTTGCTTACCTTCAGAGCACCTGAAGAGAGACACAGTCACACATTTGTGTTTAGATGCTCATTTAGCGATATATGTAGTCAATAAACACTTATGATTGAGGCAAATATACACTAGTCACTCAATAAATGCCCAATGAATGAATGAATGAATGGCTGATTATATGTTTCTGAATGTGAATTTCCTCAAGTTTTCTAAACATCTCTGTCTTGAATTATCTGTGCCCCAGATTTTTTTTTTTTAACAAAAGAGCATCACAGTCCTGTCAAGATCAAACCTTCACTACAACACAGTTTGGGCAAAGAGAAATATTAGAGGCTGAGGTGTCCATGATAGAGATAGAATCCTCAATAGCAAGGCCAAGTGAAAGCAACAGCAGCAGCAGGAATAGTGGTCAATGACTTCTGGGCCTCATTACTGCCTTTGGTGGCACATGACCTCCTCTTCCTCGTGTCAGAAATGAAGATAGTATTTGATGTTCTGTACCACCTTGAAGTCTTATTAGTTCAACAAGCCAAATGGTATAAAACAAAATCCCTGAAAATTAATAACATGAAGCAGTTATTTTGGTAGATAACGCTATCAGCATTTGGCTCTATAATACTCAAGAACTGCAGCTCTGAATCCTTACAATCCCATTTCTGCCTGGGCCAGTTTTCATCCAACATTTGTCTCTCCAGTTCAAAAGAATTTGGCTTTTCCACATGGTTCATACATTCATGCACCTTGGATCCTGAGAATGTGGCCATTTTAATTAGGGTCTAGAAACCCTGATGCTAATTCAAATGCTAGTGAATGACCTCTGCTTCTGTCTGAGCAGCTAATTGTATTCTCATTTCAGAATTTGGGCTGGGGTAATGTCTGCAAAAGCCTGCTAGAGTGCTAAAGGGAAAAATGGCAGACACCAAATGGTTTCTGACTGTATTCTTCGTGCATACCTATGAGGCATCCTCCAGAACACTCAGAAAAATCTTTTCAGGTTTTAGAGACCAGAGTCAGCAAAATGTGGTTTATTCTTCATAGTTCACAACTCACTTTGCCATTCTGAGATTCAACTCCATTGCCTCCATAACAGGGTTTTGCTGGGTACCCCTGTATTTGCTGGCCACTGTCACCTCTGCTAGGTACTGCTTCTGTTTCCATGGGCTGCCACTTGGAGTCCTCAAGGCATCAAAGCTTCATGGAGTTCTGTGGCGAAATGAAAGGAATGAGTCTCTCATTTTATTTACACTCTATCAAAGGAGGGATGAGTTACAAACACATCTAAGTGACATAAAACAGTGTTTTCCAGATTGATCCTTCTCTCCCCAACTAAGGCTGTGTAATTAGAGCCTGCCAACCTGGTTCCTGTCCAGTTAGAATAAATTCTTTCCCGGATGCTTCTCAGTTGCTCATGCAGGTAGAGTTGCATGCAAGGATACATCTAAGTCCCAAACACAGGCACAATTTAAACTCAGAATGGGACTTCTTGCTATATAAGGTTGATCTTTTTGGTCCTTCCCAAAGTATTGGCTAAGAGGTTAATGGTCTTCTCTCCAGAGGGAAATTAAAAGCTTGAGTCAAGGCCATGAGAAGAGTTGAGATCTTGGTCTTGTTAATACTTGGATTCCTTCCCTAAATAACATCTACAACTTTTTCTGCAGCCATCACCAGGAGTTCCTCATAGGGTCAAGTGTTTTTATCAAAGATCATGTATCTCAATTATTTTAATGTATCCAGTGAATTTTCTAATCAGGATTCTGAGGAAAAAAGTATTTGAATTGAGGTGAGTAAAGGAAGGAGAATTTTGTCAGAGAGCGCAGATACATGGAAATACAAATACCTCTTTTGGCCACATCTGAAGTTGTGGAGTCCCAAAGCATTTCTGAGGAAAGAAGGTGGTGGTGGTAAATCAAATAACTGATTTTAGAATTTTAAACCACTAGCTAATAATTTTGCAATTAAGCAGTTGTTTACATTGAATTATTGGCTTTTAAAAATATCCAACTACTTGAACACATTGAACTGCCGTTTGTTTATTTTCCCCCACCAAACCTGTTGGAGTATATGTGAAAACAAAGTATAAATTCATTTCCTAAAAATTGGGAAAAATTAGTGGACTCAGAACAACTAGTAGAGTATAATGTAGAAATGTAAGGACAGAATCAGTTGGAAAAGGAAGATGGAAATCAAAACTGCAAAAGAGAACTCTGAACATCATTACTGTCATGTCAGAATTCCTGACTATGAACCACATATACAAAAATGAAGTCCGGAGCAAGGGCATTGCTAGAACACAGCTTTCCCAGTACTTCTACCTTGAAATGTCTAGTTGGAGGCCTTGAGATAGATTAGCTGAGTTTCAATTTGTTTTAAAGAAGGAAATATTTTTCTTTTAAAAATTAGAAGAGAACTACCTTTTTATAAGAAGGCATAGTAATTAAGAAAACAACTTGTGAATTTAGACAGACCTGTTTTTAAATCTACTCTCCCCCACTTAACAGCTGTGTAAACTTGCGACATTTCTGAGCGTTCCTGATAAGAGAAAGATAGTAGTCCACCAAAATTTGTACTCTCCCTTCCTTAGAGTACAATTGTTACAGGGAAGTGGCTGCCCAGAAAAAAACTACATTTTCCTGTTCTTGCATCTAGATGAGGCCATGTGACTAGTTTTCACTAATGAAATAGAATCTGAGGCCCTACTGTAGAGTCAAGGCACAGCATGGAAGGAGCCAGTGTTTCCTGAAACACTTTATGGAGAAAGCTACCCACGAATCAAGAACACCAACACTGGATTATTATATGAGTGAGAAGTAAAATTCTATTGTGTTAAGCAACTGAAACTTTCAGGTTCATTTGTGGCAGTAGTTATAGATCTCTAATACAGATTCTGAATCCCCACTCTAAAATGAGACTATGGATGTGTGCATACAAGCAGTTGTGTGTGTCACCAGATTTACTATCTAAGAGGTCGTCAGAGAGAGCTGTGTCAGTAGAATGAGGACTGACATAGAGGACTGATATGGTTTGGCTTTGTGTTCCCACCCAAAACTCATCTCAAATTGTAATCCCTAGGAGTTTAAGGAGGAGCCTGGTGGGAGGTGATTGGTTCATGGGAGTGGTTTCCCCCATGCTGTTCAGATGATAGTCAGTATGTTCTCATGAGATCTGATGATTTTATAAGTGTTTGGCAAGTTCCTCCTCTGCTCACTTGACTCTTTCCTGCCACCCTGTGAAGAAGGTGCCTGCTTCTCTTTGCACTATGATTGTAAGTTTCCTGAGGCTTCCCAAGCCACGCAGAACTGTGAGTCAATTAAACCTCATTCCTTCATAAATTATCCAATCTCTGGCAGTCCTTTATAGCAGTGTGAAAACAGACTAATACAAGGGCACAGAGGACTTTGGTTTTATGACAAGGGCTAGTAGATAGGCTGGTGTTAGAAATATTTGATTGTGAAAGTCCTTTTATTAGGAGTGTTATCTGACGTAAATCCTGTTCCCAGTGAAGAATCCATAAAAGGAGACCACTTTTCTAAACCTAATGAGCTCCGAAAAATGTTGGATAGGAGGCAGGGCTAACTTGCAACTCCCACTCAGATGGACAGAGCAGCGTGTGGAGACTCACAACAGCACTAATGATCAGGGAAATGCAAATCAAAACCACAATGAGATACCACCGTACTCCTACAAGAATGGCCATAATTAAAAAAAAAAAAAACATCATAGATTTTGGCATGGATGTGGTGAAAAGGGAACACTTTTACACTGTTGGTGGGAATGTAAACTAGTACAATCACTATGGCAAACTGTGTGGAGATTCCTTAAAGAAATAAAAGTAGATCTACCGTTTGATCCAGCAATCTCACCAATAGGTATCTACTCAGAGGAAAAGAAGTAATTATACGAAAAAGATATTTTCACACACGTTTATAGCAGCACAATTTGCAATTGCAAAAATATGGAACCAGCCCAAATGCTCATTGATCAACAAGTGGATAAAGAAAATGTGATATATACATATACATATACGTACATATGTGTATATATATGTATATGTATATGTGATATACATATACAAACAGCCAAGGCTGTTTCAATATGTATAAATATGTATATATATACATATGTATATATATGTATATGTATATATCCCGTGGAATACCACTCAGCCATAAAAGGAATGAAATAATGGCATTCACAGCAACCTGGATGGAATTGGAGACTATTATTCTAAGTGAAGTAACTCAGAATGTAAAACCAAACATCGTATGTTCTCACTCATAAGTGGGAGCTAAGCTATGAGGACACAAGGCATAAGAATGATACAGTGGACTTTGGAGACTCAGGAGAAAGAGTGGCAGGATGAGGGGTAAAAGACTATACATTGGGTACAGTGTACACTGATCAGGTGATGGGTGCAACAAAATCTCAGAAATCACCACTGAAGAATTTATTCATGTAACCAAACACCACCTGTTCCACAAAAACCTATTGAAATTTTTTAAAACTTTAAAAATAAAAAAAGAAAGCTACTGAGCTCCAAGCTGTAGAAGTCTACACTATGCTCGCATCTCTCAAAGGGAAGGTCTTATTTATCTTTACACCCCTATTGCTTACCTCTTATGCTAGCACACTGTAAGTAAGCAATAAAATCTTGTTAACTCAACCAAAACATCAACTGCTGAACAAATATACAAATGTGGCATGCGATATATGATGGAATGCTATTTGGCAATAAAAAAAGAAGTCTGGAGTGGCTGGTAAGATGGCTGAATAAGAATAGCTCCAGTCTGCAGGCCAATATCCCCAATGAACATTGATACAAAAATCCTCAATAAAATACCGGCAAACCGAATCCAGCAGGACATCAAAAAGCTTATCCACCACAATCAAATTGGCTTTATCCCTGGGAGCCAAGGCTGTTTCAACATACATAAATCAATAAACGTAATCCATCACATAAGCAGAACCAATGACAAGAACCACATGATTATCTCAATAGCTGCAGAAAAGGCCTTTGATAAAATTCAACACCCTTTCATGCTAAAAACTTTCAATAAACTAGGTATTCATGGAACGTATCTCAAAATAATAAGAGCTATTTATGACAAACCACAGCCAATATCATACTGAATGGGCAAAAGCTGGAAGCATTCACTTTGAAAAACCTGCACAAGACAAGGATGCCCTCTCTCACCACTCCTATTCAACATAGGAGTTCCGGCCGGGGCAGTCAGGCAAGAGAAAGAAATAAAGCACATTCAAATAGGAAGAGAGGAAGTCAAATTGTCTTTCTTTGCAAATGACATGATTGTATATTTAGAAAACCCCACTGTCTCAGATGAAAATCTCTTTTAGCTGATAAGCAACTTCAGCAAAGTCTCAGGATACAAAATCAACGTGCAAAAATCACAAGCATTCCTATACACTAGTAGTCGACAAACAGAAATCCAAATCATGAGTGAACTCCCATTCACAATTGCTACAAAAAGAATAAAATACCTAGGAATACAACTTGCAAGGGATGTGAAGGACCTCATCAAGGAGAACTGCAAACACCTGCTCAAGGATATAAGAGAGAACACAAACAAATAGAAAATCATTCCATGCTCATGGATAGGAGTAATCAATACAGTGAAAATGGCCATATTGCCTAAATTAATTTATAGATTATATGCTATCCCCATCAAGCTACCATTGACTTTTTTCACAGAATCAGAATAAACTACTTTAAATTTCATATGGAACCAAAAAAGAGCCCATATCGCCAAGATAATCATAAGCAAAAAGAACAAAGCTGGAGGCATCATGCTACCTGACTTCAAACTATACTACAAGGCTACAGTAACCAAAACAGCATGGTACTGGTACCAAAACAGATATATAGACCAATGGAACAGAACAGAGGCCTCAAATAACACCACATGTCTACAACCATCTGATCTTTGACAAACCTGACAAAAACAAGAAATAGGGAAAGGATTCCCTATTTAATAAATGGTGTTGGGAAAACTGGCTAGCCATATGCATAAAACTGAAACTGGACCCCTTCCTTACACCTTATACAAAAATTAACTCAAGATGGATTAAAGACTTAAACGTAAGACCTAAAACCATAAAAACCCTAGAAGAAAACCTAGGCAATACCACTCAAGACATAGGCATGGGCAAAGACATCATGACTAAAAGACATAAAGCAATGGCAACAAAAGCCAGAATCAACAAATGAGATCTAATTAAACTAAAGAACTTCTGCACAGCAAAAGAAACTCTCATCGGTGCAACCTACAGAATGGGAGAAAATGTTTGCAATCTATCCATCTGACAAAGGGCTAGTATCCTGAATCTACAAAGAACTTAAACAAATTTACAAGAAAAAACAAACAACTCCATCAAAAAGTGGGCAAAGGATATGAACAGACACTTCTCAAAAGAAGACATTTATGCAGCCAACAGACAGGTGAAAAAATGCTCATCATCACTGGTCCTTAGAGAAATGCAAATCAAAACCACAATGAGATACCATCTCGCAACAGTTAGAATGGCGATCACTACAAAGTCAGGAAACAACAGGTGCTAGAGAGGATGTGGAGAAATAGGAATGCTTTACACTGTTGATGAGAGAGTAAATTAGTTCAACCATTGTGGAAGACAGTGTGGCGATTCTTCAAGGATCTAGAACCAGAAATACCATTTGACCCAGCAATCCCATTACTGGGTATATACCCAAAGGATTACAAATCATTCTACTGTAAAGACACATGCACACTTATGTTTACTGCAGCACAGTTCACAATAGCAAAGACTTGGAACCAATCCAAATGCCCATCAATGATAGACTGGATAAAGAAAATGTGACACACATACACCATGGAATACTATGCAGCCATAAAAAAGGATGAGTTCATGTCTTTTGCAGGGACATGGATGAAACTGGAAACCATCATTCTCAGCAAACTAACACAAGAACAGAAAACAAAACACACCATGTTCTCACTCATAAGTGGGAGTTGAACAATGAGAACACATGGACACAGGGAGGGGAACATCACACACACATTGCCTGTCGGGAGTTGGGAGGCTAGGGGAAGGATAGCATTAGGAGAAAGACCTAATGTAGATGACAGGTTGATGAGTGCAGCAAACCACCATGACACGTTTATACCTATGTAACAAACCTGCACTTTCTGCACATGTATCTCAGGACTTAAATTATAATTTAAAATTTTTTTCCAAAAAGTAAAAAAAAAAAGTCCTGATACATGCTACAACATGGACAGATATTGAAGAAAATGCTCAGTAAAAGAAGCCAGCCCTAAAAGTATGATGTCATTTGTATGTAATGTCCATAATAGGCAAATCTATACAGGCAAGAAGGTAGATTAGCGATTTCAGGAGGCTAGGGAGGTGGTGGGGAATGGGGAGTGATTGCTAATGGGTACAGGCCTTCTTTTGTGGGGGTGATAAAAACATTCCAAAATTGATTGTGCACAACTCTGTGAATATACTAAAAACCATTGAATTGTTCATTGCAAATGAGTGGATTATGTAATATGTCAACTATATCTCAATAAAACTGTTATACAAAGAGAAAAAGAAAAAAAGGAAGATTTGATTGTGAAAGAAATTGAATGCTTCAGGAAATGCCTAGGTCAGCAGGCAGACTGAGAGTAGTTTCTGCATCCAAATCTAAGCTCTAACACTTTACCAGCTGTGACCTTGGACAAATCACTTCGCTTCTCTGTACTTTTGTCTTATCTTTATTATTATAATCATTACGATTTACATGTGTAGAAATGGAGATGCCAGTAAGACAGCATGTCCAACAGGAAAATCAGGCTCAGAGCCAAATGGTCTAAGCACATCCAGGCTTCACCTCTGTCAGCTTTGTCATCAGAACTATTTGTCATTTCTGGTTCTGTTTTCACATCTCTAAATTGGGAATAGGACATACTTTATCTACGGGGTTGTTGGTGATGTTCAAGAGAAATAATTTTTGAAAGAATTTTTTAAAGCGTAAAATGATATTGTAGAAGTTGGATTCCCCAATAGTCAAACTGCTTTTAGCAATTATCCACTTAGTCTACCAATGAATGCCACTGTAATAAACAAGTCTGCAACTTCTCTTGGGGAGAGAATAAAACCAGCGCCATTGCTTTACAGTCATACCTCTTGTTTTTAACCACACTTAGTATTACTCAGCTTGAGCATACATCATTCACTAGACTTGATTCTTAAAGATTTCTGAACATTTCCAAAATCAAATCTACCTTCAAAGCAAGAAGATCTGCTGAGGGTATTGGGTGAATGTGTCTTGGCAACAAAGGCAGTTCTAAAGGAGGCATTGCACAGCTGTTTTTTGCATTTTAATCCAATCTGTAAAATAGTACTTTGCATATTAAAGGATTCTCACAATAATTTTTCCATGGGTATCATCAATGACCCTGGTAAGTAGGGTTCATACTGTTCTCAATTTAGAGATGTGCACACTGAGTACCAGAAAAACTACATGACTTAACTCTGGTCATATGCATTATGAGTGGCAGAACCTGGACATAATTCAAACTATCTTGCTTGCAAATGGGTATATGCCTTCCCAAATGCCTATCTTGAAGGAAGAAACAGTCATTTGGTTGTCATATGCTTATTTTAATGTCACCTGCCAATGATTGCAAATGACTGAGATGACAGTGACTGAACTAACAGAGTAGTGGATATATTAAGGACAAAGAAAAGTGGGTGGAGGTAAAATCAATGGAACTTTTTTTATCATTGGCTGTGGGAGCTGGAGGGTTAAAAAAAAAAGGCATTTAGAATGATTCTGAATTAGAGGATACGTCTTGCTTTATCCACCCAGCAGCCTCCTCTATTCTTCTGGGAATTGTCTCTCTGCCCACTCCAATTTTCTGTCCCAGCAGGAGCTGCGATGTTCCCACATGACCCTCTCCCTTGGGCCATAAAGAAATGCTCTAAGGAATGAACATTTGGCTCAACTTCACCAGTAAGGCCCGTTTTGCTCACTTTTTGTGCTGTGGTCCCAGAGAACTCAATCAATCACTCCCCAAGTAGCTATAAGTTGTAACATTGTAGAGCTACGCTGTCCAATAGAAACATAATGTGAGCCAAGTATGTAATTTTAAATTTTCTAATTGCCACATTCAAAAAGAAACATGTGAAGTTAATTTTAATAATATATTTTACTTAGCACAGTACATCCAATATGTTATCACCTTAACATGCAATCAATGTACATATGTTATCACCTTAACATGCAATCAATGTTTTCTTAATTAATGAGATTTTTTGCATTCTTTGTTTTTCTACCTTCAAAATCCATCGAATGCTTTCCACTTATAGTCAGTGTATCTCAATTTGAACTAGTCACATTTCAAGTGCTCAGTATACACATGTGACTAGTGGTTGCCATATTCGTGTAGGACTAGAGGCCTAAATGGTCCACCATGTGGAGAAAGTCAACCTACAGAATGAAAAGATGTCGATGTTCAGAGAGATGCAGAGATGCGAAGCAGGAAGAAAACGCAAGAATGCTGGTGGCATTCAGTTGCCTGATTCTAGGAGTTCTTGAGGATCAGCTGTACACTCCCCACCCCCAGGACCAGTCATTGCCTGGATATTCTATGAGGTATCCCAGGTTTTCAAAAATAATATCCTACTTTTTTTAATATATATTATTT
>NW_012116533.1:1999116-2132491 GCF_000951035.1 Colobus angolensis palliatus | reverse complement strand
CGGCCACCATGCCTGACTAATTTTTTGTATTTTTAGTAGAGACAGGGTTTCACCACATAGCCCAGGCTGGTCTCGAATTCCTGAGCTCCGACAATCCACCCACTTCAGCCTCCCAAAGTGCTGGGATTATAGGCGTGAACCACAGCGCCTGGCCATGGTAAACATTTTTTATAGCAAAATGTACAAGAATCTTGTCAAATTGCCATGGGAAATATAGGAGTTCTATTCCTGAGCTTATTAACTTTCAATTTACTCTACAGTAGCTTATCCAGTTTGTGTGTTATTTATATTTTAATTCTCCTCCCTCTTGCTGTTTACCTTTTTAGCCATTTCAATGTCTTCAAAACTTTCACAAGAGCATGGCAAGGAACATATTTCACCATTTTATAGTATGGAGAGAAATTTTAAATCCTAACTACTTCATCAGTTTGATACTATATATGGTGAGAAAGAAGTATAAGTCACAGCTACAATTAAAATTGGAAAATTTTATATTTTATTTATTTTGCTATTAACCTTTCAAACATTATTTGTGAGGAGCCTACAATATGTAAAATATTGTGGAAAAAAATTACATGATAGAAGGGAAAAAAGAAAAACATACATGGCTTGCAGATTGATAATCACATCTTATATTTGTTTAGTAGAATTTGCAAAGTGTTACTATTTATTCTTTCATGTATATTGAATGATATATAATTTATATATTAATATATATTATTTATTATTATCATTATTAACAATAAATTAAAACTACTTGCATGACTTTACCTTAAGGATGGCAATTTTTAAAATTTATACACCCACACCCTTGTTCTTAGCAGACATTAGTAATTAATTGCTTGCTTGCACTTTCTTATGGATAGTAAATGTGACCTGAGAATCCTTCTGAACAATGCTCTACCACTACCAAGTAACTGGAGTACATGTTAAGTGAAAATGTATCTGCCCCCCTGCTTATAGTTGCAATGTGTATATTTTCTTGTTTCCCTTGATGAATGGTGATAGACCTGTCATTAGGAGCACATTACATGTGAGGCAACCCCTGCCTCTCCTAGAAATAGTATGTGTGCATACTGAGGTTGAGGGAGCATGACTTCAGAGGGTGACTGAAGAATCTGCAAAAGCCAAAGGAGACAAAGCTAGAAATACGTGGTTTGAACAGTTTTTGTGGCCATGCAGAAACTTATGGACTGTAAAATATGGCAAGTAATCAAAAGATTTAATTGGGAACCTCTGAAATTATTATTATTATTATTATTATTATTATATATATATTTTTTTTTTTTTGAGACAGAGTCTCCCTCTGTTGCCCAGGCTGGAGTGCAGTGGTGTGATCTCAGCTCACTGCAACCTCCGCCTCCCAGGTTCAAACCATTCTCCTGCCTCAGTCTCCCAAGTAACTGGAATTACAAGCATGTGCTACCACACCCATCTACTTTTTGCATGTTTCGTACAGACAGGGTTTCACCATATTGGCCAGGCTGGTCTTGAAATCCTGACCTCAAGTGGTCAACCCGCCTCGGCATCCCAAAATTCTAGAATTACAGGCATGAGTCACCGCACCTGGCCTGGATAATTATTTATAACAAACCAATTTCCTAAATATTCCGTTATTGAACTGTAATAAATATAAGCCAAGAAAGGAAGAGCCTGAAAATAATAAATGCCCTGATAAGAAATTTTGTCACTGAACCTGTGAAGCAAACTCTGGAAGAGATTTCCAGTGAACCTGAGCATTTTCCTGGTGATGCTGGTGGAAATTTCCAAGAGGAAAATATATTTGTGCAACTGTATCCAAAGGAGACCAAAATCAAATAGGTTTGATTAGAAATAAAAGTATAAAATCTTTATTTTTCCGCCTTAAATTTGTTAACGGAAGATGAAATCTGCGGGGGGCCAGAAGCACTCTTCTTCTGGTTTCTCTGCAGTTTTTCAGAAATTACCTGCCCTTTGTAAGAATGCCACTTATGGAAGAGGTAGAAACCATATTTTTAAATTAAAGAATTCTGAGCCAGTCACACCCCAGACAGCATTATTAGAATAATTACTGAAACAATGCTGCCCTCTAGCAATGGCTCAGCGTGGGCTTCCCCCAGCAATCTGCTCCCCAGGCCACTTAGACACCTTCCTACACCTGATGCACGTCCAAAGGGGAAGGGAATTATCACCTGGTCTGGCTCCCAAATGAGAGTCAAACAATGGTAAAGATGAGATAACTGAGGCCCAGAACGGTCAAGTAACGTCCCGCAAAGTGACACAGGTTGTCACTGGCACAGTTGGAATTTGGAACCCAGATTTTTAAGTCATTTTATTATTCTCCCGACTCCCGTCTTCCCCTCTCTTCCTTCTTCCTCTTCCTCCCTTCCCTCTCAGAGTGGAAGTGGTTAACTTTGGGGGATTAAGTTATGGAGAAACTCTGAGGGGTGTCAGAATAAAAAAGGGTCTTATTCCAATCAGTGACCACAGTAATGAATTCTGTGTTTAGGTTATTTTAGATTTTGGTGGAAGAAGAAAGAATCTGCAAGAGAGAGGCCACATTTCCCTGGGAATTCTCTTTTCAGTTCAGGTTCCTGGGCCTCCATCAAACCTTAAAATATTAATATAAGTCCACACTCACCTTTACTCTCAGGTAATTGCTGTTGCACAAGGCAGCAGTTGAAAGTTGTTATGGGGCTAAGCAGGGCCAGGAGTATCTGCCTGTAAACTCACTCCAACATCCTAAAGTGGTTTGGGGCAATAGCATATATAAGGGTGGGCTAGAGAGCAAGGAGTACCATGGCTTCTCCCAGCATGTTCTCCAAAGTGGAGCCTCCCAACAATATTCATGGCAATATGTTGCAGGATGGTTATCTTTGTACTAAAAACGTATCAGAGGAAAGCTCGATATCATTATCCATCACAGAAATGCAATTCAAAACCACAGAGAGATACCACTTCACACCCACTGGGGTAGCTATAATCAAAAAGTCAGATAATAACAAGTGTTGACAAGGATGTGGAGAACTTGGAATGGTTACATACTGTTTGTGGGAATGTAAAATAGTGCAACTGCTTTGGAAAACAGTCTGGCAGTTCCTCAAAAGGTGAAATATAAAGTTATCATATGCTCCAGCAATTCTACTCCTAGATATCTACCCAACAGAAATTAAAACATATGTTCACACAAAAACTTGTACACGAATGTTCCTAGCAGCAACATTCATAACAGCCAAAAGGTACAAACAGCCAAATGTCCACCAACTGAGTAACATATACACAAATGTGGTATATACATACAAGGACATATTATTTAGCTAGAAAAAGGAATGAAGTAATGATACGTGCTACAATACAGATGAACCTTGAAAACACTATGCTAAGTGAAAGAAGCCAATCACAAAAGATCACATGAAATATGATTCCATTTATATGAAATATGCAGAATAAGTAAATCTATAGAGACAGAAAATAGATTAGTAACTTCCAGGGGCTGAGGAGAGTGGGGAGAATGAGAAGTCACTGTTAAAAGTATAGGGTTGCTTTTTGGGGTGATGAAAATGTTCTGAAATTAGATTATGTTGATGGTCGTGCAACTATGTGCATACACCAAAAAACATTGAACTATACACTTTACTTTTTATTTATTTATTTTCTTAGAGATAGGGTATCACTCTGTTACCCAGGCTGGAGTACAGTGGTGCAGTGATAGCTCACTGCAGCCTCAAACTCTTGGTCTCAAGAAATCTTCCTGCCTCAGCCTCCCAAGTAGCTAGGACTACAGGCATGTGCCACCACACTTGGCTAATTTAAATTTTGTTTTCTAGAGACAGGATCTCACTATGTTGCCCGGGCTTGTCTCAAACTTCTCGCCTCAAGTGATCCTCCCTACTAGGTCTCCCAAAGTGCTGAGATTACAGGTGCGAACCACTCCACTCAGCCTGAACTACACATTTTAAATGGGTGACGTATATGGAATGTGAGTTATGTCTTAATAAAGCTGTTACCAAAATATAATAAATTTTTAAAAAGCTATTAGAGGAAATTGTGGGAAAACAAGGGTCAGTCTGTTTAATATCCACTTACACATCAGTGCGTAAACCAGTGAAATTTTCAGCAAAGTTTGTCAAAGGGCAGGGGCTTCTTTTTTTTAAATTTTGTCAGCTTTCCCAGGCCCAGCCTAGTTCAACGTACAGCACGTTTTTTAAGAATGGTGAATTGTCTCAATTTTGTCAGAAAATGTTTTTGTTTCATTCTTATTCTTGCATGATAGTTGAGCAGAGCAGAGTGTATGGAATTTAGAGGCCCAGAGTTTTGCTCCTCAAACACTGTATGTAGTTAGCCTATATCTCTTCTCACTCGACTACACAAGCCTTAGAGAGCTCAACAGCTTATTGTTCTGTTGTGAAGATCCCTCATTGTTTGTTGTCCCTGGGGATGTTCCTTCTTTATGTCAGGCTCAGTTGTGAGTTTTTTCTCACACTTCACCCAACATTTCTCTGAGTCTCCAATGGGAAAAACCACTCTAGGTTATCTCTACCAAGTTGCCAAAACCAGAAACGTCTGGTGCCTTTTTAGTGTGTGTATTCCCCCTCAATGTTAAAACTAGGTTGACCTTCTGTGGGAGGGGGGTGCTGTTGGAAGGCAGCGATATGGAGTATCTAAAGGACTAATCATTTTTCTTCCTTACCCACATTTCCCCTTTCCTGAGGGAGAAGTGAAAAGGAGGGAGAAATAAGTGATGAGAAAGAAGTGTCAGTTATTGGTGTAACCATAAAAATGCCTTCCACCTTCAGAATCCTATACTCTTCCACACAGAATCTGGGTCCAAGATGTGTATCTGCTCAAAGGGAAGATGTTTAGGAAAGAATCTTATCCTCCTTCTTAGGCCAGAGCTCAGAACAGAGGCTACTGCACTCTGAGGCTACAGTGAGATCCCTGGCAGAATCTCTTGAGCTCAATAGAATTCTGCAACTCTTGATTCTTTTCCTTGAATATTGAAGACATTCCCCCAAATACCTCCAGGAAGATTCACATCTGGATCTAAGACAGAGAAAGAGAAAAGCAGGGCCATTTTTGCTCAGACCTCCAACTTTATGAACTTCAAATATCGGTTGCTGTTCAGTGGCAAATTTGTTCAGGAGAAGAGGGTGAATGCTCACAGGAGCCATCTGGCTCTGAATAACGAAGCTGTACATACAGTGGAGCATTGCATGTGTAGGCTCTAGGGTCAGATTGCACGTGCTCAAATCCCAGCTCTGTTGCCTCTTAGCTCTGTAGCCTTGGGCCAGTTACATAGCCTTTCTGTGACTCAGATTTCTGGTCTGTAAAATAGGATTAACGAGACCATCCCCTTCCCAGGCTTGTTGTAAAGATTACATGAGATAATCTAGATAATTTAATTAGTCCAGCACTTGAGCCTGTGTTAAGTGCTCAATAGTTAAGTGCTCCATAGGTGCTGATATTAAACTGTGGCTTTTGCCAGTTTTCTGTGTTGGATTTACTTTTAAACCTCCCCTCACAGTTTAAATAGAACCCCTAAAGAGATTGGATTCTGAATATGTCCCAACTAGTCCTATCCTAACCCATGCACTTCCCAACACCCTCATGGCCAAGCAAATGTAAGAGAGGAAACATTCTTTTCCTCTGTCTTCTTAGTTCTGTAATTGGGACCTGAAAATCACACTAATAAAAGACAGATTTTAACAAGAGGAAAGAAATGCAAATTTTGTTTGATATTAATATTTCATTGTTACATGCACAGGGGCTTTCAGAGAAAAGAACTGAAGATGCAAAGAAGTGGTAAGATCTGGAGGGAGGCTTATATGCCATTTTAACAAAGGGTGATAATTTATGGAGAAGTGACAAGACAAAGGAAAAGAGGTTTGGGCTTCTAGGAGAAGTAAATTGTGGGAAGGTAAATATTAGTGTCTTGGGTGACAGGTGCACTAAAATCTCAGTCTTCATCACTATACAATTCATCCATGTAACCAAAAACCACTTGTACCCTCAAAAACTATATATAATATAAAATACATATAATACATAATATATGTATTATATATTATATATATATGAAACTAATAGAAGATACAGGTTGTTTTAGAAAAGTTTGTTTATACAGACCTATGTTCGTGCTGACTTTCTGTCTCTAGTGATGATGGTTGTTTTTTCATGGTACAGGAGAGCAGAGGAGAAACAAAGGGAAATTTACATCCTACTTTAACGCATATGGGGGTGCAAAGAACTCTTTCTGCATTTGCTACTCCTTAATTGCACTTCTTAATTGCCCTCAGCTCAAAATAATCACAATGCTAAAGTGACACATTTGGGAGTGGCATAGTCTGATCCCCCTCAACAGACAATAACAAGCTCTTACATTTATATGTCTTGCGTTTGATTTTTCCAAGCACTATCACAAATCTTTACCCCACAATGCTGCAAGGTTTGCAGAACAACAATTACTCCTATTTTAGAGAAGAGGAAACTGAAGTCTCAAGAGATACAGTGTCCAGCCTGTTTAAAACTATCCAGCTTGTTAGAGAGAGAGACAGAAGTACTCAAAGTCAAGTCTTGGATGGGCATGGTAGCTCACATCTGTAATCCCAGCACTTCAGGAGACCAAGGCGGACACATCACTGGAGGTCAGGAGTTCGAGACCAGCCTTGTCAACATGGCAAAACCCTGTCTCTACTAAAAATAACAAAAATTAGCCAGGCATGGTGGCAGGCACCTGTAATCCCAGCTACTCGGGAGGCTGAGGCACCAGAATCACTTGAACTCACGAGGCAGAGGTTGCCATGAGCTGATATTGCACCACTGCACTCCAGCCTGGGCAGCAGAGCAAGATTTTGTCTAAAAAATTTAAAAATTAAAAAAAAAAGACAGAAAAAGAAAAGTCTCCCCATCCAGTGTCATTTCAAACTACTACAGTATCTATAAATCTTCCCTTTGGTCATAAGAGATCTAGCAGCTTGCTTCCCCGTCCCACAATTGTTCAAGTTGCTTTCAGACCATGTGAGGAGGAAGAAAACACACAATCCATAGGGGGGCTAGTCTCTCTATAGCATGAGTTATTTTATCTGTAATATTCTGATTGGAGAATGAGGTTGAAAGTGCCTCAATGTCTGAAGCAATGGTGTATTGGAAGAAACGGAGGGGAAGGTTCCCTCATTTGATCTGATCAAAGTAGTCCAGTGTAGTCCAGTAGTCCAGTGGACTGAGCCTGGCTGAGCCCAAAGTGAAACTCAGAAATGACTGGAAACTGTCTGAGGCATTCATCATTCAGCAGCAGCCTAAGCCTGAGCCTGTACTTGTATGGGAATAGTGGTCTTTAAGAGAAAGTTCTCTATGCTGTTCCCTGAGGAGCAGAAACAGGGACAAGGTTGGTGGGTGACAGGATGGCAGAAGGATGAAGGAAGAGGAAAGGTTGACATTTGGTCTCCCGCTGTGCCCCAAAGATTGGTTGTGTGGAGAGGGTTCCTGGCATTTCATCACCTGGAACAAAGTGATTTGGAAGAAATCTGGATTTACAGCACCTTGGGTGAGTCTCTACTCAGCAGGAGTAGAGATCAGGTAGAAGAACACAGAAATGGGGACTGAAGCGTGAGTCTGGATAGAGGACCTGAGGGCCTTTGTTCTTGGCACAGGAACCAAGTCTGAATGTTTGAGCAAGGGCAGGGAGATGTTGCTGCAGGTAGAAGCTGAAGCTGTTTCTCTTATGCAGGCCTCACTGAGACGTGTGGTAGAAGCAGTGTCTTTTGGTGTCCAGGTGATAATGTGTGGCACAGAATTCCAAGAGGCATTTCCACCCTTCTGGGGGAGCCATCAGTTCCGTCAGCCAAGGCTACCAAAGAGAAGGCAGCACCACTTAGGCTCCACTCAGGTGTGCAGCTGTGAGCACTCCAGAATCCACGCCTCCTCTGAGGAGGGTTTTCTGTGTTCTCACAGCCAGAAGCACCTGCCAGTATCTGGGTGGGGTATAGTGGCTCCCCTCAAGTGGCAATGTGGGCAGCTGACTCCCATGGGACAGGGTAGGAGTCAAAGAACAACAGGAGAGGACTGTCTCAGAGCATGTGAAACTTCTGAAATCTGCCACAAATAATTGGGGGAAACCTTCAAGGGATTGAGATCCTGTAACACAGGTGGTGACAGTGGTCCATCACATCCAAGATTTTCCTGCTTATGGGACATTATTTTTACCCATGGACCAGTGAGGCCTGGAGAAACTTGAAACCCCATTTTATAGCAGATGAAATGGTGTCAAGTACTTGGGCCTATAGTAGCCCAGCTCCATGTAGATGCTGAGGAACTCTTGAAACATTTCTAAATAAAACCTTTAGGATGGGTAGAAGAACAGGGACTGAGCTCTGGCAGGGTACGATTGGGCTTCATTTGTTCCATTTATCTCTAGTGATGTTAGCTTGAAGGAGAGGACAGCAAAAACAAGAAGAAGAAGAATGGCTAGGGAGAAAAATAAATAAAAGAATTGCCATCCTTCTCCATTAGCATGGCTATAAGAAAATCAGGTTCATTTTTAGGACATTGTCCTTTCTGTATACATTTTCCAGGCATAAGTTGCAAATTCTATATTATCCATTTCTTTTTCAGCAGAGAGAAAACTCGACAGTACTTTTCCTAGCTAAGAGCAATCCTGGCAGAAAAAGGACGTCCAAACTCCACTTGGTCTTGGACTGGGCTAGGTGTGAGCCAACAGACCCAGAGAAGAGGGGGAAAGCTGGGTCGCCAGGGGCCAGCCATCTCTCTGGAATTCGTATTTCCTGACTTATGGCACCTTCTTTATCCTGAGGCAAAAGCATTGGTGATTGAGGCAGCTACAGGCAACCCACATGGCCAGATTCTTATGTACAGTATCAAGGGGCTGCCAATTTGTCTGCCAATCTGTCTTTCCTGAGTATCATTTTCCTCTTCCTGAAATCAGACCCAAAGTTAAGGGTAATGGAGCAGTGGACTTGAGTCCTGGAGCAGTGGACTTGAGTCCTCAGAGAAGGTTAGGTCTCTGTCCATGAATTACCATCTCTGCTGCCACCACCCTAGATTAAGTCACCCAGCCAGTCAGTTACGTGGACTATTGAAGTAGAGGGCTCAGCTGCTTTCTGATCCCTTCCTCCATCCTGTCTCCAAACTGTTACCAATTTAACTATCTAAAATAAGTTTCTAATCATGTCTCTCCTACTGTTGTTGAAAGATTATTGAGTAACTCAATTATATGGACTACTATTGAATACATAAATTGGTCCTATTTGCATCAAATTCCCCATTGTCCTGATTTCTTCTCTTCACAGCCTTCACAATTCCAATCTAAGTTTGGTGTGTTCTTGTTCTCCCCACTGCATTGGAATGGAATGTTCATATCAGCAGGATTCTTATCTGTCTGTCCCCCAAACAGTAGCTGACATAAGTTACATAACTAATATTGGTGGAATAAAGGACACAATAAATCAAATTCTAGGAGCCACAATGAACTCTTTTTTCATAAATGAAGTTTATTTACTTTTATAATTACAAATGTAATACATGCTTACTGTAGAGAATCTGAAAAGTATAGAGAAGTAGAAAGAAGAAAATAAAAACTACCCATAACCCCACCACCTGAAGGCAAACACTGCTCACATTATGTTCTAACTATCTATGCCTGTTTATAGACCAAGACCCTCATTAAGAGTGCCGGCCATGAAGCACAACAGCCAAGGGGAGTGAGAGCAATCAACAACTGAGGGGGTCACCCAGAGGTCAGAGCTGGAGAACGCGCACTGAGGGACACGACAAAGGCCATAAACAACAGATCAAGAGGTCAGAAGCTGACAACACAAGAACAAGTTGTATTACTGTAAGAATGTAGTGAGATGGTGTTTGTCAAGAGTTTAGCCCAATGCCTGTCACATGATAGATACATTATCAATAACTGGTAGCCATCATACTATCACTATAATTATTATTATGGGTCAAAACGAATGGTTCAGGATGGATACTATAAACAGGGCAAGGACCCTGGAGACCCATTTTAGGTGCTATGAGTTGGGGCATACAGGGCAAGTCTACTGGGTTACAAGGGTGGTATAGGAGTTGGCATCGCTCTCCTTATAGGCTCCCCTGCCAGGTGAAATAGAACCAGGGCTTCCTCAAGTTTGCCTGTTGACACATGGCAAGATACACTAAGGGGTTTTGAGGTAAGATATGATTTATCCTGCCTAGACGTCTCCCTGGACCAAGAACTAGTACTGGCCTTGGTGGTGATGGGAGTTCAAAACCTCATACACCATACACTCTTGTGGTCCACACTCTGATTGTCAGGGCAGGTCATAGGCATGTGGGTGAAAGAGAAGGTCAAATCAGCCAAGTGAGAGGTAAGGTGGGATGTGCCTGGAGCGGGAGGCTGAAGGGTGAAGGCAACAAGGTTTATGATGTAGTTGAATGGAATGGGTCCAGGAACCAGTCCTCCAGTTAGCAGTCGAGTCAGACATCACAGGAGAAGATTCCATGGAGTTTTACTTGTTGGTATGGGCCTTCTGATGATGGCCTGTGCTCTGTCCAAGGTGGTCATGAAGACCTTCTTGGGGGTCTCTGTGCTCTTTCAGGTAGTAACAGCGTTTGGGAACATGCTGGTGCTGGGAATGAGAAAAAGACAACAGAGGTAAGAGCCACACTTACTATGACAAGGGGTGTTCTGCCTGGATAAGTTCTGTAACCTAGCAGATCAAGGCACTTTGCTAATTTGTCTGACTTGCATACAGTGTGACCAAGGAGTAGGCTATTCTAATTCCTTAGTGACCTGACTCCACAACACCTGTTGCTGTAGATGGGCCCCAGCTCCCAAAAGACCCATTTATTAGAATTGGACTTGGAACAAGGGGAGAATTGGAACTGAGCCCTGCCAGTTCCCTCATAATGAGAAGAATTCGTACTTCAACTATCCCATGTCCTCAGTAACTTGGGCAGGACATTGTTCCTCAAAGTAGTTAATATACCCAAAATAACTGCAGAGCCATGCTCACTTGATGAAACTCCAGCTTAGGGTTTAATGGTCTAGGAGCTCCATGCCTCCCCCTTGCCTCTTCCCGATTCTATCAAGGAAGCAGGATGTATTCCTTGTCGTGACCTCCTCATTTCTCTGCTCAAAAACCATCGGTGAATTTCCCCCTCATTACCTCCTCAGTCTGCTGCTGAGAGCTCAGTTCATTCTCCATGGCCTCCTCATTATTCCGCTTACAGGCTGTTGGCAGAACCTGGCTTGAGTTGCCCGGGGAATCCTTCTCTTCAGCCAGCTGGCACTCAGTGTACAGAGACCTGTCTATCAGCTCCTTTAGGCTGCCAGCCACCTTCAGGAAGATCCGACCCATTTTGGTGGTAACAGCTTCTGAGAGTCCTTCCAGAAATCTGGTCCGTAGAATGGCATCAGACCAAGACAAATGTCGGGCCAGCAGCAGGAAGTCAGTGGCATACTGCCTGACTGACTTTTGGCCCTGTTTGGGATGGCAAAGAACAGCACTGAGGATGTCTATCTCTGATAGGGAGTCATATACGCCCTGGGATCTTCTCAGGAAAGACTTATTTTCATCTGAGAGAGGTTCTCCTACCTCCATCTGCAAGATGAACCACCTCTCTGCTGCTCCCAGATGAAGAGACACCAGAAACGCCATTCTCTCTGAATCGTCCAAAAACCCCTTCATTTGCTTCTCCTCATCAATCTCCATCTCTTCCTCCACAGAGCATGAGCCCCGGGCTGCTTCCTGCTCTTCTAAGAGGTAACAGAGTGCTGGGGTCAACATTCCGAAGGATGGCACTTCCTTTGGTGGTGGTTTTGTAGTTTCAGGAGTTGTGGTAGTCATGTGTGGTGTGGGCTTTGATCCAGAGGCTGTGATGTTACTGTGAGAGATGGAAGCCTCTCCAGAGTCTGTGGTTTTGTTTTCCAGAGTGGGAGTCACTCCAAAGGCTGTCTGTGGTGTGGACATTGTTCCGGGGCCTGAGGCCCTCATTAGTGGTGTGGACCTCCCTCTAGAGTCTGTGGCTGTCATTTGTGGCATGGACATCCCCTTGCCACATCCAGAGGCTGTGGCTCTCGGTAGTGGCATGGGCATCGATCCAGAAATTGAGGGTCTCATAAATGATGTGGACATTGCTCCAGAAGCAGAGACTCTAATTGGCGCTGTGGCCATCCCTCCAGACACTGTGTATGTTGTTTGTGGCAAGGACATAGATCTAGAGTTCGCAACACTGGTTTGCAATATGGACATTGCTCCAGAGGCCATGGTTTCCATTAGCGGCATAGACATCTCTCCAGAATCCATGGCTGACATTAAAGGCATGGCCATTGTTCCAGAGGCCGGGGCTCTCGTTAATGGCTTGGACATCCCTCCAGAGACCATGGCTGTTGTTTGTGCAGTGGACATATGTCCAGAGGCTGAAGCTCTCATTAACTCTGTGGACACAGTTTCACAGGCTGAGGGTCTCCTTAGTGGTGTGGACATAGTTCCAGAGGCTGGAGCTCTTACTAGTGGTGGGGACATCCCTCCAGAGGCTGGGGCTCGCACTGGTAGTGTGCACATGTCTCCAGAAGCTGTGGGCATCATTTGTGATGTGGATGTCACTCTAGAGTCTGGGGCTCTCATCAGTGGCATGGACATCCCTCCAGAGGCTGTGGATCTTGTTAGTGGCATGGACATTGCTCCAGAGATGGGAGCCTTCACTTGTGGCATGGACATCATTCCAGAGGCTGTGGTTGTCATTTGTGGAACAGACATGGCTCCATAAGCTGAGGATCTCAGAGACGTGGGTATCTCTCCAGAAGCTGGAGCTCTCATTAGTGGTAGGGACATCTCTCCAGAGGATGGAGCTCTTGTGAGCAGTGAGGGCCTCTCTCCAGAGTCTGAGGTTCTTATTAGTGGTGTGGACATTGTTTCAGAGGTCCAGGCTCTCATTGTTGGTGTGGACATCACATCAGAGTTTGGGGCACTCATCTGCATCCCTCCAGCAGTCATGGATCTCATGGGAGACATGGACATCCCTCCAGGATCTTGGGTGCTCATTGGCTGACCGAGCATCTTTCCAGAGGCTTTGGTTCTCATTAGTGAGGCAGGCGTTACTCCCGGGTCTTGAGCTCTCATTAGTGGCATGGACATCCCTCCAGAGACTGTGGCTGTCATTTGTGATGTGGTCATTGCTCCAGAAGCTGTGTCTCTCATTAGCAGTGCAGACAACCCTCCAGAGACTGTGTCTGTCATTTGTGGCATGGACAGAGCTCCAGAAACTGTGTCTCTCATCAGCAGTGTGGGCATTGCTTCAGAAGCTGTGGTTGCCATTTGTTCCGTGAACATCGTTCCTGAGGCTTTGGGTGTCATTAGTGGCTTGGACAATGCTCCAGAGGCCAGAGCTCTCATTTGTGGACAGGACATCACTCCTGAGGCTGTGTCTCTCATTAACAGGGTGGATGTTGATCCAGAGGTTTGGGCTGTCATTAGTGGGGTGGACATTGCTCCAGAAGTCATGGCTCTCACCTGTGGTTCAGATGTCAATCCTGAGGCCATGGTTCTCATTTGTGGCATGGACATTGCTTCAGAGACAGGGGCTCTCATTTGCAGCATGGACATTGATCCAGAGGCTGGGACTGTCAATTGTGGCACGGACATTGTTTCAGAGGCTGTGTCCATAACTGGTTGGGTGGACATTGCTCCAGAAGCTAGAGCTCTCCTCAGTGGCGTGGACATCTTTCCAGAGGCTGTGGCTCTCATGTGTTGTTTTGCCACAGCTTTCATAGAGCCTGTGGGCATTGCTCCAGAAGTTTTGGCCATTGTTAACTGTGCAGACATTACTCTAGAGGCTGTGGTTGACATTTGCTCTGTGGACATCACTCCAGAGCTTGGGACTGTCATCAGTGAGGTGGTCATGGCTCCAGAGGCTGGAACTGTGTTTTGCAATGTAGACATATTTCCAGAGTCTGGGGCTCCCATTAGCGGTGTGGACATTGCTCCAGAGTCTAAAGCTCTTACTGGTGGTGCAGGCATCTCCCCAGAGGCTGTTGCTCTCATTGGCAGAGAAGACATGATTTCAGAGTCTATATTTTGTGTTGACCATGGGGACATCACCCCAGAGCCTGGGGCTGGCATCGTTTGGGTGGGCATCACTCCAGAGGCTAGAGCTGTCATTACTGCTGGGGACATTGCTTCAGCATCTGGAGCTGGCTTTGGTAATGTGGACATTTCTCCAGCATCTGGGACTGACAGTAGCGGTGTGGACATTACTTCAGAACCTGGAGTTGACATTAAAAGTGAAGACATTATTCCAGAGTCTAGATCTGACATGAGAGGGGTAGGTATTCCCCCAGAGTTTTGGGTGCTTGTTGGCTGGGGTGATGTTCCTCCAGAAGCTAGGGCTGACATTATCAGTGAGGATATTGCTTCAGAGTCCGTGCCTGACATTAGCAGCGAAGATATCTCTCCAGAGGCTAGAGCAGTCATTAGCACTTTGGACATTGCTTCGGTGTCTTCATCTGTAATTTGCAATGGGGACATTGCCTCAGAGCTGGGAGCTGGCACTGGCTGTGTAGACATCACGCCAGGATTCATATCTTGCATTAGAATTGGGGATATCTCTCCAGAATCTGGGGCTAGCATTAATGGTGTGGACATTGCCTCGGAGGATGAAGTGCTCATTATAGGTGTAGACATCGCTCCAGAGGATGGAGCTGGCATTGCCAATGGTGATATCTCTGCAGAATCTGGTGCTGCCATTAGTGTTGTGGACATCATTCCAAAGTCAGGAATTGTCATCATCCCTGGGGACATTACCCCATACTCTGAAGTGGACAGCAATGGGGACAATGTTCCAGAATCTAAGGTTGGCATTAGCAATGGGGACAGTGCCCCAGGGTCTGAGGCTGGCATTAGCAATGGGGAAAGTGTCCCAGAGTCTGAGGCTGGCATTAGGGGTGGGGATAATTCTCCAGAGTTTGGTACTCCCATTAGAGGTGCAGACATGGTGTCAAAGGCTGGAGATGTCATCAACTGTGTGGATGTCCCTCCAGGGTCTGAGGCTGAAGTTGAGACTATAGGCAACTGTTCATGAGAATGCAGAATCTGTACGTCTGCTCTGGTCTCTGTCATTGGTCCAGAGAAGGCCATCCGCTTGTTTTGGGGCTCAACATTTTCCTCCCTCATTGTATTGTTGAATCGCAGTGAATGTAAGGGTGTTGACATATCTGCCACAGCCACAGGACAGTGTGGAGGGAGCCCAAGCGGCAAGAAAATCTGTAAATAAGAAACAAGTTTAGAGGTCAAAAGTCAGTATCAAGAAGATTGGGAAATAGACAAATTGCTCATGGAGACCTGATTTTATGCGTTCTCAGGTATACGGCATTGAAAGTGAGGCTATCAGATTAAAGAAGCTGTGAAGCAATGAACAACTTTGGGGTTGGAGCAAATACCCCTTCTGCCTCTATTCTTTTCAAACCAACCCACAGCCTCTCAGTTTGTAAACGCTATAAACGCCAGCAACCTCCGCAGCCAGGAGCCTGGGCAGTCCTGACTCAAATAAAGCAGCAGCACCACCTTCTGGCCAAATGTGATAAATGCAGGTTCCTGGCCTGTATTCTATCCGACGGCAGTACTCACAAGCCAGCCAAGGTACTGGCAGGCCTGAATGAGAAAGTCCTTTGCCCCAGGATAATCATTAGTTCCTGGAGCTCATTGAATTCTGCCAATGGTTTAATCCTCATTTTGCTACTCTGATGGCCCTGAATGTTCTCCTCAGGAAAAGGGAGACATTTATCTGATCAATGACTGAGAGCAACATTCCATGAACTGAAAATTCTGCTTATTGTTTTCATTATTCTTATTAATAACAGCAACCACCACCCCATTACTACTATTTATTTATTGTTTCACATAGTATGTGCCAGGCACTGTACTTTAGACAACTGTTCACAACTTCCTACAACATGAGGGCCTTTGTAAGCATTATCCCATTTGGTTCTTGCAATCTCCTGGGCAATAGATACTATTATCCCCATTTTACCAGCTTTCTCAGATTAGCCAGGGTCAAGGCTAAAATAGGGTCACTGCAACAGTAACAAACTGTATATCATTGACTGTGACCCCCTCCTGGGGGTTGCCTAGTGTTTGGCATCCCTGAGCTTGCATTCAATTATTTGTCTGACATTCTAGACCATGGGTCACTTAAAGCCCAGTCTCTAGCATGTCCAAGTTTCAAGTTTCTCTGATGACATGGGGGTGGGCGATCCAGAGCCTCACCCCTCTAGTCTGCTCCAATAGGCAGCCCCAGAAGGGGCTTTTGGACACACGGCTTGGAAGCCAATGCGAATATTACACAATGTTGACATGTCCCCACAGCCTGCTCATGCCAAAAGCAGAAAACTTGCTACTTTGGGACAATGTCACAAAAGCCATCAACCTCATGGAATTGTGATTCCATAATAATGAGAAAACTTGCAACAGAAAAGCTAACAGTGAACATTTCTTTAGCATGCACTGACTGGCAAACACTCTGCTAGGCACTTTACATGTATCATCTCATGTGGTCCCCATAGCAACACTAAGAGATTTCGATTGTACTCTTCCTTTATCTGACAAATAAGAAAATTCAGACCCAGAGAAGCTTAATAATTTGCCTGCGGTCACATAGATTCCTGGCTCCATCCACAGAGCCCCCTACTCTTCACCACTGTGCTATAAAGATGCACCTCTCCCCCTTACTCAGTCACACTACCGAGTCCCCTGCCTCTGTCTCCAGCCTGGACAACCCCAAGATGGTTGTCGCAAAAGAAATGCGGGCCTTCTGCTGACACCCTGGTTATTGTAATGATCGGTGCAATGGGAAAGATGAGTCAAAAGAGCAGCCATAGACCTCCACCTCCCATCTTCAGAAAAATTTCTGAACATGCCACAGTTTCCCACCAGGCAAAACCCAGAAAGATCTTACCTTGCCAGTGACGGAGAAGAGGGAGAGAGTATCCTTTGCACCCCTAGCTCTTTTACTATGGCCAATTAACTTATACCTCGTGCCCAGCCAGTTCATTAAAGTAAGACCCAGTACCAACAGCTGTTCTCTGCAATCTCCCTTTGCTATCCCCTGCCACGCCCCCCTGCCCGCCAGCCAGCCTGCCCGCCCACCCGCCCCACTGCTACTGACTTGCTACTGCTTGCTCTGTCTCTCTGGTCCCAGATTCCTGCCTCTATATAGGCTCTGACATTTGCCTCTGGCCGCCTTTCACTTGACAGTCCTCCAGAAGCTCCGCTTTAGCACTTGGCCTATGCAACTCCACCCCTCTTCCCTGTCACCCCAAACAGTCCCACCAGCCATGCCCCACCCCACTCTGCCCAAAGAAAAGAGGAGACTGACACAATTAAAAAGATGCGATGAAAAGGGTCCCGGCCAGGAAACAAGATATGTGCCCTCTGCGGTTGAGTAGACACAGGAGTCCTGGGACCCAGACACTGCAACTGATATGACATGGAAGCACAGGCAGAGGGCTCGAGGGAAAGAAACTGAGGCTGGAGACTGAGTAGAACAGCATCAGTAACGTTCAAAGAGGTTCAGGTGCAGGGAAAGAGGGTTTGGGAGGATGGACAGTGGGGGCTGGCAAGCAAACACCTTAATAGAGCCCTGTAATGGTGATCATAACAAGTCAATTTACCCCAGGGTCAGAGACACAGAGAAAAATCCAGCGACCGGATCCCTGCCACAGGACTAGGCTTCAACAGAAAGCCTCCACGGATTTCAGACAGCTGGCAAGAAAAACACACCAGCCTTGAGCATACCAGGTGAGGGCTTGTTCATACAAATAGGGCTACAGCCTGCTTTCTAGAACTGGGGCACAAGGTCAGAGTAGAGCTAGCAGAAAGGTTTACCGGAGTACTCCAGTTTTCCTGAATTGGTGCACTCAGTCTAAGGGGAGAAACCCTCAGTCTAAGGAGAATTGGTCCCTGAGCCTTGGATAGGGCAAAGCCTCCAGGTGAAGTTCAAGCAGCGCAGGTATAGGGATATAGAGTTTGACAAGGGAGGCATTCAGGTCGTTATAAACCTCATAATTAGCAACCAACAACAACTGAGCACTTGGGCTAAGCACTACACATGCATTATGTAATTCCGACCTCCCAGCAACACCCGTAAGGTAGGCATTGAGGTCATTCCCATTTTATACATGAGGAAATGGGCTTGGAGAAGGCTATATGACCACGGTCACATAAAATAATAATAATAATAATAATAATTTTTTAAAAGCCCAGATTTCAGCCCTGGCCATTCTGTTTCCAAAATAATTTTATCTCTTTGTAATCAGACAAGTGATTAGAAACTCGGAGTACTCTACTCACTGCCATCGCCCCCACATCCCCACACCACAAAGCAAGGAAACTTTCTTACTACAAATAGTTGAATCCTTGTAGCAATAATAACAACAACAACAACAACTGATATTCCTTGAACTCTTCCCATATGCCAAGAATGGGGCTGAGGGCTTCACCAGCATTATCTCATTTGATCTTTACAATTACCCTGTGAGCTAGATCCTTTAAATTCTCAGTACACAGGTAAGGAAACTGAGCCTCCGTGAGATGAATTGACATGACCAAAAGCACACAGCTCTGTGTGATTCCAGACCTCACTATAGTATACTACTCAAAAGAAAAATTCCAGTCACTCTCCTCTCCCCTCAAAGAAAATAATTAAATACATAAAAGTCACAGAATAGGCACTCTGTTAACAATGGCCTCACAACAATTATTATTATTATTATTAACACACCTAACAATAAAAGCTAACGTTTACTGTGCCAGGCCCTGTGCTAAGTACTTTACCTACATGATCTCATTTGACACTTACAACATACTACAAGGTAGGTTCTATTAGCACCTTCATTTTCCAGATGAGAAACCAGAGAAACAGAGAGGTTAACTAGCTTTCCCAATGTCACACAGCTGCAGGGCACTGTTTATGTTCTAATGCAACAATTTTGGAAATAACCTAAGTGTCTAACGTTAGGACACGACTCATTTAATGATTAAATGAATCATGGTGCAATTGTAGCAGCCATTATTACAGCCATTGAAAATATATTCTAATGTGTACATGAGGATCTGATTATCATAAAGATAAATATGTAGACTTTTGCATAGAAAATACCAAACGCCAACAGTGACCATAGTTGAATGATGGGATTAGAGGGGATTTTTTATTTTTATTTTCCTTATCTGTATTTTCTCATTGGTCTATAATGGACCCATAATACGAAAAGAGAAAAACTAATAAAAGTTAATTTTATTTTTTTTAAAGATATGTTTCCCTAGGGTTCTTTCTCGAGCCCTTTTCACTCCATTCCTTGCAAGCTCTCTCTAGGAATCCCCAACATCCACCCCCCACCCAAGCAACCTTTCTACCCCAACAAGCTTAATGGTTGTACCATTTTGTGTTTTATTTTTAGTTTGTTTTTAAAAATAATTTCTTCTTTCTCTAACTTTTATTTATGTTTAATAATTACATAAGTAATCTAGGAATATAGTGTTAGGATAAAGACTTGAAATCCTCCATACGGATAAAGCCAAAGTCCTGAAAATGCCCCACCCCACCCGCCCCCCCATCCTCCACAAGTCCCATTCCTCTGTCTGTTCACAGTTGGGTGTGTCTCCTTCCAAACTTTCTTTAGCTGCAATGGCATTCAGAGTTCATATCATTCAATTGCTTGCAAAACCCAGTGTGTGCAAAGAGCTGCAGTTAGAAAACCATCCTGGCACTGGTCACTCCAGGGTTCCAAGTTCTGGCCCATTGTGACTATTTTCATCAGCCTGCTTCTAAGGAGGCTACTGAGAGAGGGTTCTTGCTTGCTCAGCCCATGTGAGGCATAGACTTCTGTTCTATTAAAGCCAGAGTCTCTAGGAACACACAGAAGAGAGGCCTTCTAAGGAAGGAAAAGCCCAGAATTTGCTGCTTAGCATCTCTCAGGTCCCTCACGTCCCACCCAGTCTGCACTGATCAATACGGCTAGGAGGTGTCATGCTCCTGCCGCCTCACAAAAGGTAATTGAGTTTAGGGGATTGCATGGCTAGCTGCTCGGGGAAATAAGAATAAACAAGAGCCGGTTCAGTATGTCAACAAATAGCTTTCCAGCTGTTGAAAATAAGCCTTTGCCTAGATTCTCAACAATATTCTCTCCCCAAGCCCTAGCAAATAGGCAACCAGATAACTGAAAACAGACAACCTAAGGGTAAAGAAATACCTGGTCTACTTTAGGATCTTTTGCCTTCCTTGATCATTCAGGGAAGTAGAAACCCTCCCCACTTCCTACCTCCCCCACAGCCCTGACACTTAAAATGCCCATCGGCTCTTTATAAATAAAGAGGGGGAAATAGCTAGCATTTACTGAGTGCTTACTCTGCCAGGCACTATGTTAAACACTTTACATACCTCATCTTATTTATTGAATGATAAACCAATAAAGTGGTTTTTTTTACTCCCATTTTCTAAATCAGCTAAAGAACTGAACTACAGAGAAATTAAAATGAAGTAACTTACCTTGGCTCTCACCGCTGAGAGGGAGTGAGGCTGGTCTTGTCACTCGGGTCTGTCTGACTCAGCCAGTGCTCTTAACTCACAGGAGAGTCACACACTGTCTTCAAGTCTCTGAAGGGCTGTCATATGGAAGAGAGGGTAGGTGTGTTCTGGGTAGCTCCAAAGAAAAGGATTTGACTGTTAGTTGGGAATTATGCTTTCATTGGATGTGCTGCAAATTCCCCAAACAACATGTATATGCATGTCCAACTCTATAGGGAAAAGAACATTATAAGAAGAGCAAACGGAACTGCCTTGCATTAGGTGCCGGCCTGAAGGATCTGTGGAATCAAAGAGAACAGGAGGGATACCAGAGGACTGCAAATGGGCAGTGTCCCAATTTTCTTAAATAAGGAAACTACAGACCAGTATACCATAAACTCCAGAGCTGTAAGCTTGATGTCAGTCCTCGGAGAGATTCTGCTGCAGATTACGAAGCAGGTAATTTATAAGCACTTAGAACATAAGTGGCAATAGGAGGTACCTAGAGGTGCTAGCAGAACACTCAAAATTAGACCAGTTCCCAGACTTGCAGCTAATGCAACCCAAAATTTGAGGGGCTGATATTGAAATTCCAGATTTTTATTTTCCCAAGTAAAAGCATTAAGGAACAAAACAACCACAAATCATCATTTTCTAAGAAGAAAGAGCTTCAATATCAAAAGAGAAGGAAATAACCTCAGAATAAAGAATAATACATCAAATAGATTTCTCTTCTCTGCGAAACATTTTCTACCTAGTCCTCAGGCTTTCTCATTGCACGGTGGACTGCTGCAGTTTTCCTGGAGGATGGGCACTTGTCCAAGGACCTGCTTTAGGGAATCACTCAGAGTTAAAATATCAACACAGATAAGATCATATACCTGTAAAACAGGAAGTCTTTCTGGCCGAAGAGAGAAGAACAGAGTTTGACCTTAGCCTAAATGAGGACATTAACACAGATAAAGTATCCACAGGAATGGACAGAGAGAAATAAAAGTTGCCAAGTGTGGATTCAAGCCCTGCTGAGGCGGGACTTGGCCATCACATTTGACCTGTGCCACCCCTTGGACCACATGTCTCTCTTGTAGGAATATGTATCTGATGCCATTAAGCATTTGGACCACAAATCAGTTTCTGGCTTGAGACTCTCCAAGCAAACTTCAGACCACTAGTCTTCCCAGGGAGAGTTCTTAAAGCAGAAAAATTCAAAACCAGTTGAATACCATTGCCAGAGTGGGAGTTCTGCAACAACCTAGAAGGAGGTCCCTAGTCTTAATCCTCTTCTGATTAGCATTTTTAATCAATGGTGTAAATAAAGGCATGGACGGGCTTCTTACACAAATTCTCTAGGGCTGAGAAGAACCTCTATGATCAGCCTAGCAAGTAGGTTTACATTTTAAGCTCCATGGTTTACAATATGTCTATCTGCATTTGGTAATTTTCTCTCATGTTCTTTGTTGCCAGAGCACTGAGTTTCTACAGTTTACGCACCTCATGGAAAATGCTTAGTGAATATATGCTAGCTCTGCACCCACCCTGAAGTGCAGATCTGATCATGTTTACAACTACTGGGCATTCATCTCAATCGTATCTTCTCTCAAATAACTGGTAACAATGTAGACTTCCTTGATGAGAGAAGAGAACCAACTAATGTCCTCTTCTTTACATAATGGCCCCATTTCCAAAAGACTTTAAATTGGAATTTAACCACATCTGTCGACATTGACCTTCATTCTGTAGGTAAAGGTAGCACAGTACATAGTACTTGCCATACCCTCTGAAACTGCATTTCTCAAAATAAAAGTGTGGTGGGGAAACCCTGCATCAAGTGCTCCCTGGGAAAACTGCTAAAACACAGATTTGTAAGGGGAGGGAGGCTCCATCCTCAAAGAGCAGATTCAATATAGGTCTGGGGTGACGCCAAGGAACCTGCATTTAACCCAAGTGATTCTGAAACACTAGAGTTTCAGAACCACTGGCTTTGAGGTTCCTACACTCTGATTTTAACTTCAAACAGGCCTGGGCTTGAACCCCAATACTTCAAGTTATTTCACCTCAGTTTCCTCATCTGTAAAACAGGCATAATAACAGTACCTACCTCGCATGCTCTTTGAATGTTTTAAACAAAACAACGTGTAAAGAATCTGGCACATAGCTGAAGTTCAGTAATCTCTCCTGGTCCTGCTTATCCGGGGTCCCTGCTGCCTGCCTTCTCTGTGTTCAGCTTCTGCCCCTGCTGCCAATTGCTCACTCTTTCTAGGTCTGGTATTCAAACTCCCCAAGAGAGAGACTCTCATTGGTCTAAATTCAGTAACTGTACTTGCTGGGCAAAGTTCTCATCCCAGGTTCCTTCATAGGCTATTTGCCAGCCTATAGAGTGACTGCTCATGGATCAGATGCCCTCTCCTGGCTCAAGTGGCTATTGCTAGGGGGAAGCAGGATCACGTGGTACCAAGCATAGTCACCTATTCATAAGAAACTGCTACTTCCCTCAGCTAGGGTCTGTGGATGGAAACTCCTTAGAAGGGGCTTGTGGGTGTGGCAGGAATTCTGAGGCTTAGTCCATCCAGTACACCTAGGCCTCTCATTTATCCAGCCTGCCAAAGGAATGAAGTACTGAAGTTCACTGAAGTCTCTATTTAATTCTGACTTTTCATCTCCATCAGGCCGGGAACACAAGTTTTTTAAAAACTAGACCACAGTCAAGAAAAAACAAGATATAACCCTAAAATTAGACTCTTCTGTTTCTAGAGCACGTTTTTAAGTTTCCAAAGCACTTTCACATCTATTTACTCATTGCAGAGCTTGAAAACTGGCAGCTACAGGCTAAATCCAGACTGCAGACAGATTTTATTTGACCCGTACAATGTTTTTAACATTTTTTAAAATTAGTTGCCAACATTTAAAAGTCAGGAAATTTCAGATAGAAAGCTAGATTCCTGGCTTCTCTGAAACACACACACACACACACACACACACACACACACACACACACAAAGACTTCGATCCAAATTCCAATATAGCAACAATCAGCCAGAGCTGAACAACCTGCTCCCTGTAGGTGAGGCATGTGCTCACCAGTTTGCCTCAGTACCCATAAGTCCACCTTTACTTTTTCAGTGACCTGCTCGGCCCCTGTAGGCATTTAAAGCCTCAACTTAACCCCATGGATTAGGCAGAGAAGGTGGATAAGAGCAGAAATGTGTGGGTTGGAATCCCAGTATTGCTCCTAACTGGCTTTGGGACCCTGGGCAAGTGATTTAACCTCTGAATCTCAGTTTTCTCATCTATGAAATGGGGATGATAATAATAATACTTCTTACCTCATAGGCTTATTGGGCCAGTTAAATGAGTAAATGCATAGTTAGAACAATGCCTGGTACATTGCATGCACAAAATAAGTATTAACTTCTTTCATCGTCCACAATTTCCTATGTGCCTCTCTGATATCCCAAAGCTTCTGAAAACTGAAATTTTGTGGCAAGCTCATTTGGTGGCAAAACTAGGCCTGAATTGACATGAGGCTATTCATTTATCCCATTTAGAAATATTAATGAGTTTGATGACAGGGTATAATCTTGGATCTCATTAAGGTGTGATATATATGTTATATGTACCACATTACTTTTCTAAAATCCAAATATTTTGAACTCTAAAACATGTCTAGCTCCAACAGTTTCAGATAAGGGATTGTGGACCTGTATTATTACTACTTTGTATACCCACTTGACAGATGGAAAAACTGAGCTGCTAAGCATTGAGCTACTTGCCAAAAGTCCCACAACTTGAAAGTGGAAACTCTTTAGACTCTTAGATGTGAAGCTCATAGTGCCTAGTACTGTGGGATGTCTTGGGCTCACTATAGGCATGTGGACCAATCAGGGACTTTGAAGAACTGAAAAATGTCACCACTTACTGAAAGTGCCAAACCCTGCCCTTTGTAGCATTCTTTCAACTCTTTGAGTTACTCTTTACACCATTTGGGTTAGAATTAGGAAGAAGATTATTGTCTTCAGTTTACAGAAGAGGAAACTGAGGTCCAGAGAAGAGAAGTGACTCCCCCAAATTCATACAGCAGAAGACCGGCAGAGTTGGGATTCGAAACCAAATTCTGGGCTTTTTCTTCTTAAACCCCAGGGCCAGTCCAAGAATGACATATGCTGACCTTTCCACATACTGAACCACACTCTCTGCAGACAATCCTAAGGTTTTTGACATACCTGATGAAAGGAGAGGGTCCCAAGATCTCAGCAAATATAAAAATGAGACAGCATGTCTGGGTGGACCTCATCCTTCCCAGGACCACAGGCAGCAATGTACAGACACGATCCAGTCAGAAGCTAGGGAGGGGAGATTTCTCAAATCCCAAGAAAATCACAGAGACCCTACTGTTTGCTCTTCTCTGTTGATTTTTAAGAAGCTGACATTTACTTATGCCAAAGGCCAAAAGAAATGAAAAATCTACTGAAAAGGGAATTTCATCAGTCATGGAGCAATAACCTAAAGAAACCTTTGCATAGTATCAGTTTCTTTGTTTGAAATGCAGAAAACAGAGCACTGCTATTTCACATTGTTAGTGCATCAGAGACCTGGGCATGAAAACAGCATCCTTAGGACCTCTTTCCAAACCCCTGCCTCACCACAGAGGAGCTCTCTGACACTGCCACCAACTTCAGCAAGTTGGAAACAAGAAGGCAGGCCATGACCCAAGTGACCTCATGTCACTCCTAAGCTCATGGCTTGAGTTCCTCCTACCAACAAATCTGCACTTTGATCACACACCCACAGCGACCCAGATCTTTAAATTCAGCAATTCTTTCTCAGGTTTCAGCAAGGCATTGGCAGCCTGAGCTATTTTGGGACACTTTCTCTGCTGTGGATGCCACTTTCGGAATACGCCAGGAACATGCTAAGGACCTGGAGCTCTCTACCCTGGACCCGTTTTCGGGTTTGCTTGCTCTCTCTCTCTCTTTCTCTGGGCTAATCGTTTAGAGGACAGTCGCTCCTGCCAACCTAATCCCATGAGCCTGACTACCTTGCCGGGCCACAGGCTCAAAGAGGCAGTGTGGCTGCCAGCACCCTCACGGGAAGGGGCACGGAGGCACCAGGCAGTCTGGCAGGATGAGAGACATCCTGGGGGTGGTCTGAGTTTGGATGTGGGCTGAGAAGACAAAGCAGGGGTCTTCCGGGGGACAAGATTTTCCAAACATCTTATTCTTAGGATCATCACTTCCTAATCTGATGCAACTGACTCGGCAGGCATTCGGGAGCCTGTAAGCTCCATTTTCCTGTTCCAAATTCTTCTGCACCTGTAAGTACCGGGCTTACTCATGCTCATGCTGTCTTTTGGGGAGGGGGAGAAGAAAGCAGGGCCTGGGGAAGGTCATCATTATCTGACTCAGGTGTGGGCAGGTCCATGGCGTTAGAAGAATTTCTGACATCCCCACCTCTCCCCTTCACCCGAAACTGCTTCTTAGTTTAGAAAATGAAAATGCCTGTTCGTTCTTTCCCAAGCTCGCCACCCCACCACCCCCCACCACAGCATACCAGAAACTCCACCCGTCCTTTGGGGTCTTCTGTTCATCAATGTTGTGCACACCTGATTTCTTATGTTGGACTTAATGGGAGAAGTGCACCCTTGGCATTTGAATGTCTTAAATGCAACCACAGCTATTATTGTGGGCACAGCCCCTGCTGGCTTCTCCATCTTTTATGCTGTCATTTGCTGAAACAGTGAAAGATGTTGTAAGCGGTAGGGTATAAATAAAAATCTAGAAACTCCTCCATGGTAAAAAGGAAGAGCAATGTGGTTAATTCTCAACGCAGTTAGAAATACTGCCACAATGGGGAGGCTCCACGCTGTGCCACGAATGGTCCCTTTCAATGCTTTCCTATTTTAATGGAAAGAGAGGCCAAAATAACTAAGGGCTCCCCAGGAAAGGAGCATTTCTGATGTTTTTACTGCTTTCCTGAGAGAGGACATTGTCTCTGGCCGGCTTGTCAGTCCCTGAAGCAGCTCCAGTGGCTGCTCACAAAGGGAGAATCAGCCCTTCTTTTCCTTCTGCTGGGGACTGCTGAAGTCCCCTCAAAATAGCCCAGGATGACAAAGCCAGGCCCTGCTACCTACCCTCTTCCCCTAACACTGACACCAAATCATTCTTAGGGATACATAACTTGTTTGGAGGGGAGGAGAATATCTTGGCTAAGAAGCCTTCTGGAAAACCTGCCACGACCCATACTAAAAACTGTGCTCTTCTCTGAACTTTCATATGACCCTCAACCATGAATAAGAATAAAAGAAGGCAAGCATATTTTGCCCTTTTATTTCCACAGAGCACAATAGAAGGAACATTGTCCTTAGCAAAGGCAAAGGATAAGATGTTCCTTTGGCCAAGGCTGGCTGCCTTTAGTTTCTCTGATTGGCAAAATAAACAGCTTCTAATTTGTGTTCTAAAAGGGCTGGTTCTGAAGAGGATTTGAGAAGAATAATGTTAATATCAGTGCTAAAAAAAATCAAGACAGGAATTCCACCTTATGTCTGGTGGAGACTGGATTTGTTTTCAGGCTATAGGACAAAACTAGTCTCAGGAGGAATTTGTTTCTGACTTCACTACCGCCTGTTTGCTTGGTCCTTGGTAATTCATGAAGTTTCTTAGCTCTCCTCCTTCTAAGGAGCTCTGAGAAAATGATGCTTGGATCATAGAGGTCCATTGTCTGGAAGACTTTTGATCAAAGCCCTGAGTGCTGGGGTGGGGGCAAATTACGGATTCTGATTATAACCAAAATAATCCAAGTCCTGTCTTGGCGGAAGCCTGAATTTTATGTCCACCTTGCGGCATTCCAGGAGCATTAAGAATGTTCCATCGGCCTTTCCAATCTCTCCATCCGCTCCCAAGGGCTTCAACATTTTTAAGTATATAATTCTTTTGACTCAGGGCTTTGGCATCAGTTAAAATGCCAACCTCTTGGGAGGATCAGTCTCTTAAATCACCCATCCTGAAAGCAGGTTCTGATAGAGGGACAAAGAGAGAGGAGGAACATGAAATCATTTTAGGTACAAACATGAGCCTCAGAACAGGAGTCTGCAAGCACGACCCAGGCAAGGCCAAAGTTCCGAGAAGCTCTGTTGGCAGAAAGGGAAGATTCCATTCTTGCTAAAATGGAGTACAGGCAACTTAGTGGGGCGGAGACTCAGGATTTGGGGAATAAGAAAAGACCCACTTAATGTAACCGGGGTATAATAAGGAGGAAGAATCTCACGTACTAACATAGGATAAGAGATAGGGGAACTCCCTGCAAAGGTACCCTCAGGCTGAATTGCCTGAGTCACTGAACAAGGGCTCAAAAAATGTTATGAGGCCTCAGTACATGGAACAAATAGATCTAACAATCTGCTGCCCCTACAATCCTGGCATTTCTTCAGCCCAGAGTGGGTAGGTCAAAGGAGGGGACCACACTAAGATTTAGACTTTTGAGACCCTCTTCCCACCCTTTCCTTCCTCTGATACCAGCATTGAACTCATTCCCAAGGAGATTCATGGTAGATACAGTGATTCACTTCATTTACCAAGAGCTATAAGGTATGAAGAGGGGTTGCCCATGTACAGCCACAGGTCAAGGATGCAGCATCCCCACAGCTCTATGTGGGCTCCTTGCTAAGGCCTAGTGGACACGGTTTGGATTAAAACCACTTGGGTGCAAATTCTGGCTCAGCCACTTGCTAGTTGTGTGGCCTTGGGCGAGTGGTATAATCTATCTAAACCTCATCTGTAAAATGGGCACAGTAATAGGAGCTATTATATAATGTTGTGAAGACTGAATGTGATGATGCCTGTACAGCCCAGTACAGTGCCTAGTACAAGGGAAATGCTTAACAAAAATCAGCAATGATTAACATTCCTGGCTCTCTGCTTATGCTTCATTGCCTGAGGATAGGTTATAACAGCAGATCATCCCACTCCGTGCAAGTCTCACAACTGCAGGGGTCAGGGGCTCACCATCCCCTTCAGTTAATGTCACCATCTCACCTTCTCCTCCAAGTCCCACTAGAGAGCACTCCTAAGCCTTTCCTCCTGCTAGTTCTGATCTGCTCCATCCCCCAGCTAACTAAATAGATGGATTCACTGCTAAAGATTCATGAAATCATTTCCTTGGCTTTCCCCAACCACAGACTGAGCTTTGCTACCCACCTCCTAGTGGTGAAATGGAATCACTTCTGGGAGAGCAGGGTCCAGAAGGATTCAACTCCTGAAGCACTAACAAAGCAAAAGGAGCCCTACAGAAAACGTTGGGTCTCTGGTTCCTCTACAGCTCACTGCAGCTATGGCATCACTCTGAAGCCACGGTCACTCCCACTGTGACCCTCAGCTCCTGAGGCTGCTGGCCCATAGCTGCTCTCCTCCTCCAATAGCCCCACTCTCTACCTCCCTCAGGGGACTCCCTTGTCTGGGCGCCAGGGTACTAAGGCTTCCAGAGGCTTTCCATAGCTTCCTCTCTCTGTCCCTCCCCATTCTCTCCTGGGGATACAGACTTCACTCTTTCAAGGGATGTGGTGACAAGCAGCTCAGCTTTCTGTACAGGCATGCCCACAGCGTGTTCTCTGCGTTCTAGTCTTCCCTGCTTCTCTGCTCAGCAGGAAAGAGGAGTGGGAAGCACCCCTAGTTAGGCTTATGGTACTTCTAGAACCAGAAGACAAGCCTATATCCTGTGAAAGTAGACTTTGATGGTTCTCAAAGTAATTCAGCCTGAAAGTTTACTAAAATGCATATTCCAGCAGCTACCTCTATAGAGATGCAGAGTGGGTTTGGGCTTCAGCCCTAGAATCTGCATGTTTAAAGAGCTCTCCTTAAGCCACACCTTAAGAAACAGTGCACTCTATCTTGGGGAATGTGGGTAAGGGGTGGGGAGGAAAGTCACACAGCTGGGTCCCATAATGAACCCCAGCCTACATCCTGACTCTCCAGGAGCACATGGAAATGCCTTCAAAGTGCTGACCCTGTCTTGTCCAAGCAGCAGCTCCTAAGCTACTTCACAAAGACCCTGAGCAGTTTCAGTTATCTAGACTCCAGACCTAAATCAGCGATGCTAGCAGTCTGAGGTGCAAAACACACAGCGATTCTTCATTTAGAACCATTTTGAGCTAGTTGGGGTATAGACGACGTTACTGGTTAATAGCACAGTGGAGCCACACTGGCAGGCTTTGACTCTCAGTCTAAGCCTCTTATAGGCTGTGTGACCTTGAACAACTTACTCAATCTCTCTGTGATTTGCTCTTCACCTGTAAAATGGAGACAGTAATAATACCTCATAGTACTGTTCGTGTGGAATTATGAATTACTTCATGTAACCTGTTTAGAACCATGCCTCGCCTCAGCAAAATGTCTGCTATTCTTGTTACTATAAATATTATACATATATATAAACAGGGTTTATAATATTTGTGAGGAATAAATGAGATGATGAGTGCAAAATGTTCAGAACTATTATTGGTATGGTTCCAGAGATTTAACAGAGAAATCAGTAGAAGTCCTCAAGGTGTCAGAGACCAAGGCCGTCCTGGATAAATACTTCTGATAATGGGATTAGTCAAGGGTCATTCAGAGACTCAGAAAGAAAGTGGCAGTTAGGGTTCTCTTACATCCAGAGTGTAACTAAAACTCTCATGCCTAACTTGTTGCTATAGATTTTGGGATTATGGGATTTTGTTCTGGGACCTGCTAGGTCTAATTAAAGTGTTAGGACTCCTAGGAGACCGGCTGTGGTTTGCACAGACAGGAGCTTGAAAAATGCTGTCATGAATGTGCTCCCAGCTCTGCAAAAGTAGAGACGCAGTCAGTAGCACTGAGTGCTCCAGGGGTCACTGTAGACTTGTGGTCTTTGTCCTTGCTGCCCCAAATCCACAGCTGTTAATTTATTAGGTTTTCTTAGAAGACACCCCCACACTAAAGAACTCCAGAGCTGAAGTGACTGTCCTGTCTTTGCTTCATGGCACCTGTGCGGGCATGAGTTCTGTGCACAGAGCTCCTTCCTTCTTCCCTCCCTCCCTCCTTCTTCTGCCCCTTCTTCCCCCCTCCCTCCCTCCTTCCTCCTCCCCCTCCCTCTTTCCTCCCCTTCTTTCCTCCCTTCCTCCCTACCTCCCTCCCTCCATCCCTCCCTTCCTTCTATCACTAGCCTGAGTGCAGCCCTGGAACAAGGACCATGATTATGAGGGGAAGGGGATGATGTTTCTGGGAAGGTCCAAAGAAGGCTATCTCCTCACTCCGGGCTGGTGTCCCCCACCACCTGCCTCATTAAATACTGAGGTTCACCTGGCTCTGTCCCTAGCCCTTGCCTTGGAGGAGTAAAATGGGAGAGGAGAAGTCCCATCCAGTCCCATGAGGTCAACTAATACCCCTTGACCGTGGTGGCCGTCCAGCCCCCATGTCTCACCTGGGCTCAAAGCCAAGATTCCCAGTTTCTTGCTCAACATGTCCACGATCTAGCACCCCAAATCCAACAAGTCCAAACAGACCTTATCACCTGCCTCCCCTCACTCCCCCTCTCTACTAACAGTCTTGTGTTCCCTGCCTCAGTTGACAGTGTCACCACAGACCCAAGCTGGAACCTCAGGGTCCTTGTCACCTTTTCCCTCTCCTTGACCCCATGACAGCCAGCCCTGAGGTTTCTACCTATTGACATGTGCCCTGAGTCATCCCCTCCTCTCGGCTCTCACTGCCACAGTCACGATTCAGAGCCTGTTCCGCTTCTTGCCCAGACCCTGGAGATGGTCTCCCAATTGGTCTGCCTGCAGCTGGCCTCTCTTCCCTCCAATCCTTCCACACCCTGGTGTGGCAAGGACTGTCTTCCTAGTCTGTCCCGAATCTACCTTAATGAAAAGCTCCAGTGGCTCCCTCTTGCTCACAGAACAAAACTGTCAACTTGGCCAACAGGGCCCTGAATAGCTGACCCCAAACACTTGTCTACTTCCCTCCTGCTGCTGCCAGTGGTGCACCCAGCTACAATTGTCCTGCCCTTTGAAACATGCACTAGGCCCTGTCACGTAAATACTGCTCGCTTTGCCTGGAATGTCTTCCCCTGCCTCCACTGTTCCTCCTGACATAACCTGCCATCCCTCAAGATGCTGTTCAATCCTCCTTCATCTGTGGAGCCTTCCTCAACTTCCGCAGATAAGTTCCTCTACCACAGCACCCTTGGACCATGAGGGCTTATGTGTGCCTCGGTCCCTCCCGCTAGATAGGGAAAGCCCCAAAGTTTGCCTAGAACCATACTGAATTCTTCTTTATGTTCTCAGTACCCACAAGCTTGGATAAAATAAGGTACTGGTTTCCTCATTTGTAAACTGGAAATAAAAAGAATAGTTGCTACGCCCTGTAGTTAGAAGAAAGAAATGAGATAATTCATATAATATGCCGATAATGACAATGAAAATGATGATAAGAAGAAAGGCTAGTTAACACTCATTCAGTGCTTTCTAAGTGTCACTGTCCTAAGCTCTTTTCATGATTGAGAGTGAGCCAAATAGATGAGTCAATCCCTGGAAAGTGTTTGTGTGTATATGTTCATGTACATATGTGATACGCATAATACAAATGATCTATGTATAACATATAAACTTCACAATGTGCCTGGTGTTTATTAGGAGCTCCAGTTTTTCCCTTTCTTCCCCCATCTCCCTGCCCTTCCTCATTACCCTTCCTAGTCATCCTCACATCCCCTTCTACCCCAGGGCTGCGATAAGAGAGATGAATTCAGAAGGGGGTCCCTGTGTCATTGTCGCTGACAGGAGACTGCTTAGTGGAAGAGAGAGAAGTCCTTGGAATGGCCTTTGGACTTGGTATCTAAGAGTTGTCTCCCCATTCAAGTTATCACTTCTTTGAGGACAGGGGCTATGCAATACCCCTGTTGTGTCTCCCATAAGCACCAGCACAGTGGTGGGCACATAACAAGTACTCAGTAAACTGTCTGAGGTCAGGCTCGGCTTGAGGGTCCTGGTTTTCAGCACTCTCAGCGTTTTCAGCAATCACTGAGGCAGGTCTTGGAGCCACAGCTGACAGGTTCTCACGAGCTCATAGACAGCAGCAGCTGGAGCCACCCGGGAGCAGCCCTCTTGGCAGTGCTCTGCTGGGGATGGGCCACCAGGCCAGGAGGTCGAGGACTTGCTTCCCGGACACAAGTCTGCCACTAACTATCTGGGTTAGCCTGTGCAAATCTCTCCACCTCCCTGAACCACAGGGTCCTCACCTATAAAATGCTGCTCCTAGAAGCGTCTGAGGATGCATGACATGGCAGCTGTGAAAGCTCTTTGCCAAAAGGCTGTGCAGAAGTGAGGTGTTGCTAATTTCAAGTGCTGGGACTTCACTCACTTGGAAACATTCAGGAAGCGGGGGTGGGGAAAGAGAGAGCAGGGACTTTCATATCCAGGACATATGGGGGCCTATATTTGTTGTCCTCCTGCTTAATAGCATTAGTGATTCAAGCTGGTGCTGCCTGTGGAACACTCTGTCTTTTGGGATCCTCAGGGACAGGAGGGGTTTCAGAGCAGCAAGGCTGCAGCCAGCGCACAATACAGTGAAAAATAGAGTGATAGCAATGAGGCGCCACGCTCACAGGTTCATACACATGCATTTGCACTCCTGACGGCCCCCAACGCTGCCTCGCAACAACAGCTGGGGCTAATTACAGCCAGACAGACAGCGCCTTCTCCAGCTCACCCTTGGGGATTGCCTGATCTCTCAGAAGGGGTGCTGCTGATGCCACAGCTAAGTGCCTAGAAAGAACTCGGTGGGGGGTGGAGTGGTACAAGACAGTAGGAAGCCACCATGTGGCTCCCCATCTTGCAAGTGTGGGTAGAGAGGAAGAGATGAAATGGAAGAGAGCTGGCTGAGATACAGATGCAGCTTTGTGTTAGCAGATGTGCTCTCCTGGCAAGAGGGAGCCTAGGCACTTAGCCCCTCCCTTCTCCTTCATCTGGATCCACCCAGGGATCCCCTCTTAACTCTTCTCCCTCTTAAATCCCCAGCTTCCTCTTCAACTCAGCATCTGGCATAAAGCTCAAGAAATGTTGAATAAATGAATGGGCAAATAAACACACAAACCCTCCCCAAACCCTTAGTACTCCCAAACCCTGTTCCCACCTCACAGGCTGTAATGACTCCACAAGCCCTTTCCTCTGCTTTTCTTTCTATATACTCCCTTTGGACAGTGTCAACTCTCACCTAATATGCTTTTAACTCCCAAATCTCTCCTGGTAGCCCAGGCCTTGCCAGCTGCTCAAATGTTCCCCATGCTCTTCAAACCTAACGTGCCCCACATTAGAATCTTCAGCAATGACTTCCCCTGGGGTTTTCTAGCAGTGAGTCCTGGTCTGTCAAGGGCATATGAGAAAGAAGGGCCTGCTGTATGCCCCCTCCCCCCACCAACAGGACAGGGGCAATGAGCACATTGGCAAAGTCATCAGGGCAAACTTCTGATCCCAGGGTCTGTCTTTACACCAGGATACCAAAGTTCTTCCCATCAACCTTTTAACTGTCAGCCCTCCCTCCCACCCATAAGGAAAGCCAAACTAAGAATGAACTGCCAAATTGGAGCTAACTGCCCAATGTGGGCTTCTAATTTGGAACCAAGCAAATTGTTTATATAAAGAAAAACCCTTGAAAAGAAGCCCATGTGAACTGGTGAAGTTATTTCTTCTTCAACATGCACTCTCTCTCCCAATCCCACTCTCATTGCTTCAGAATCCTGGTATTCCTCCCACCTTCATCCCTCAGCCAGCACACACACACACACACAGCCTTCCCCTCATTTTCCTTCTCATGAACCTTCACTTCATGTTGGAGCCCTGTCCCTATGATCACTGCAAACCCCCAAGTAAATATTGAACCAAGATTGGTGAAAACTGGAGATATTATTTCACCAAAGCAGTGTTAGAGGGAAGGCCCCCAGAATGTTTACTGAGGGTTCACAAATTATTTCCTGATCTTGGCAAAGATAGAAAATAAAGTCCCCCTTTCCTCCAGGTCCTCCTAGATTTGGAGAGCAGCCAAAGGAATAGATTACAAACACAGTGGCCCTTGGTTTCTGACAGCCTCAGGGCCTATGAAGGCAAAATCCAAGTTTCTTCATTCCTTTTCTCAGGGAGTCTTGAGTATTATACACTAGTACAAATGCAAGGTGTCATTATAACCAGCTATGTTATGACCACATCTAGGGATTTTTAGTTTTTAACACAAGGTGAAAGGTGTCTCACCAATTTCAGTTTGACATGCAATATGCAAAGTAATTTATTCAAAGCACTCCTGTGTTTAATTTCAAAACAGTCATTTATTCACTAAGCAAATCTCTGTTGAGCATTCAAAGAGCTGTAATTCATGGTTCCTGCTTTCAAACTACTCCTTTTCTAGCTGGGAAATGAAAACCCTACATACAAGGGTTAACTGACAACACAAGACCATGCCAAGTTCATTCTCATGCCTGGTGTGGCCTATATGGCTCCTGTAGTTTTGGCAGTACTGAAAATTTCCACTCTATTGCTTCTGTCACTACTGTTGATCTCTTCTCCAATACAGGATGGTGAGTAAATGTGTCTCTAGGGTGCCTGAGTTCATATCTGTGTTCTGCCATTCACTAACTATGTGACCTTGGCCGAGTTATTCAGCCTGTCTGAGTCTGGTGCCTCCTCTGCAATGTGAATATAATAATAGTAACCTACCTCACAGCATCATAGTGAGAATTAAATGAGTTAATATACACAAAGCACTTAGAATGATATCTGACACATAACAGTGGCTCAATAAATGCTAGTAATTATTATTTTCCTGATGTGCCTACTGTTCTTTAATACCAGAGGTCACAGTTCTTATTGGACTTCAAGAGAAGCTGGTAAAGTATTCATTCATGCACTCAATCAACAAATATATGTTGAGCATCTACAAGTCCTTGAGTTAAGCCCTGGGGTCATATACACAAAGAAGACATGGCCCTTGCCTTTGGGACTAAACAGTTCACTGGAAGAAGTCCTGGATTAATAGTGCCCTGATGTACCTGGAAGAACCAAACACAAATCCTCCCTGGAAGAACATGCCCACAACCCAGTTTTCATAGGATTACCAAGGATAAAGTCAGATTGAACATGAACTCATAATCCAAAATTGCAAAGAACATGATGAAGCCAGAAACAATGAAAACAGAATCAGGTCTTCAAAGACCTCAGGTATTGCAATTAGGTGATATAAAATATAAAATAAGTTTTACATGTATTAAAAAACAAAAGATTTTGAAAACATTACCAAAGAACAAGATACTAACAAAAAATAACTTTTTCTGGCCAGGCGCGATGGCTCATGCCTGTAATCCCAGCACTTTGAGAGGCCGAGGCGGGTGGATCACTTGAGGTCAGGAGTTCAAGACCAGCCTGGCCAATATGGTGAAACCCCATCTCTATAACAATACAAAACTAGCTGGGCATGGTGGCATGTGCCCGTAATCCCAGCTACTTGGGAGGCTGAGGCAGGAGAATCACTTGAACCCAGGAGGCGGAGGTTGCAGTGAGCCGAGATCGCATGCCACTGCACTCCCACCTGGGCAACAGAGGGAGACTCTGTCAAAAAAAAAACTTTTTCCTCCAAGTATCATCTTTTTATAGATGGCAAAGTTAGCGCTCAGAGAAGTGAGGTGACTCCTTCAATGTTGCATAGCTAATAATGAGGGATTTAAATCAGGTTTTCAGTGTCTACTGTTTTTTGGCAAATTCAATGACTAGAGTTGTATTATTTCTTCCCTGAGTCATTCAACAAGTGAGATGATTACAAAGTGCTATGCTAAGTCTATAAAAAAAATAAAATAAAATAAAGATGAACAAAATAGAGTCCTTGCCCTCAAGTAGCTTAAAATTCAGTAGAGAGGCAAGACTATACACATATAAAAATAATTATTAATAGCAGGCTGTGTGGTAGAAACTACTGTGGTCTGGAACAGTAGGAGACGAGACTTGAGCAATTCTTGAAGAACAGGGTGGATCTACAGGGAAGACAAGCTTTGAATTGGCCAGTGGGGTAGAAGAGATGGAACAGCCTGACAAAAGCCATGGAGAAAGTGAACCTACAGAGCAGTTGAAGGAGGAGCAAGTGCATTTGGCCAGTGTGCTGGATATATGTAGGGGCAGACCTGTGCCGTCGCATAGGACCCTCCACTCAGAAGTGCCCCACGCTTGGTTTAATGCTCTGCTTTGCCGCTGTCTTGAAATCCTTGATTATTTTTAACACAGGGTTCCACATTTTCATTTTGCACCAGGACCCACAGATGATGTGGCTGGTCTTCCATAGGGGAATCGGGGGGAGGTATGGTTGGGAAGGCAGACCACTCTAGGGAAGGAAGGATCTGGAATTCCACTTTGATATTTGCCCTGCAGACAATGAGGAATGACTGAAAGTGTTTGAGCAGGGGAGGGATAGGGTGACTATAGTTTTAGAAAGCCATATCTTGGAGAGCAGGGAGTGTTCAGATGGCATCAGAGAAAGGAGAGATGGGAAAGAGTCAGAAGGCTATTGCAATAAAGCAACGGGGGCCTGGACAGAAATAGTGGCTGAAGATATGGAGAAGAGGAAAAGGTCATCATTGATTCAGTTATTCATTCTGCAGATGGTTATGGCTACTGAGCACCTATAATGTGTTAGTCTTTGGGCTAGGAGCTGGGATACAGGAATGTACAAGGCACTATCCCTAACCTCAAGTTACTTACAGTTCAGTGAGGGAGGCAGATAAGTAAACAAACTATGGTAGCCTGATAGCCCCGTGTGCTAAGGGCTAGGATCAGATCACATTTAGATTGTTGTGGGAGCCTAGAGAAAGGGTCCAGACAGAGAATTCTGAGATTCCCAAGAAGTGATATCTGAGTTGCATCCTGAAGGCCACAGACAAGGCACAGAAGGTCACTCCAAAAAGAGGGAACAGGAAGTACAGAATCATGGAACATCCACTGTGTGCCAGGCTGGGGATCCTAGCTCTCAGACTGCTAGAGAAAGCAGACAACTAACCAGAGAAGAACAAGAGAATGTGTCCATTGCTATGATGGGGACACTGTGGGAGTACAGAGGAGGGGCATCTAACCCGGACTGGACGGGCAGGGAAAACTGTTCCTTTGAGGTGTCTTCTGAGTTATGTGTTGTAGGTGAGATGGTGTCAGCTGGGTGAAGGGAGGGAGGAAGGGATGGGCACAGCAGTGGGAGTTATGTGTGCAAATGCACAGAGGTAAGAGACCATGCGTGGCTCTAAGAGAATTGTAAATGACTCCCTGTGATTCAATTCTAGAATGAACAAGCGAGAGCATGGGAGCGGGGGTTGTTATGACCAAAGAGATAGGCCTTAAATGCCAAGCTAAAGAGTTTGGACTTCATCCTATAGAGCAGTAGTTCTCAGCCTTGACTCTATATTAGAAGCACCTGGGGAACTTTTAAAAAATACTTATACTGGATCCCACCCCTAGAAAATGATTTAATTGGTCTGCAGGAGAGGCATTAGAACTTTTAAAAGCTCCCTCCATTGATCTGAATGTGCAGCCAGGATTGAGAACCATGGCTCTAGGGGACCAGTTCTCAAATTTGAGTGGTCATCAGAATCACCTGGAGGGCTGTTAAACACAGAGTGGGTGAGCACTCTCAGAGTTTCTGATTCAATAGGTACTCTAATGAATACGTACTCTAACAAGTTGCCAGAGATGCTGGCATTGCTGGCCCCAGGACCCACATTTTGAGAGCCTCAAGTCTCAGGTGTTGTGAGGCTATTTGCAAGTGTTAAGTGGAGGGGGTGGAGGTGTGAAATTATTTGATTTGCATGTTTGAAAAATCACTCAGGCCACTTTGGGGAGAATGGTCACAGAGGAGAAAGGAGACAAGGTGAGAAAACATTAAGGTATTGTAGGAATCAAGACAAGAGATATCTGGAGGTGGGAGGAGTCCTGACCTAAAGCCCTGGCAGTAGGAATGGTGAAAATGGGTGACATTCAAGCAATGCTTAGGAAATACACTTAGCAGGGCTTAGTGACTGACTGAATGTAGAGGTGAGAAATAAAGATGAGTGAACTACAACTCTTGGGTTTTTGCCTTGGGCAACCAGTGACTCCAGTTTTACTAGGCATGGTAGTTACTGTAACAAAAAGTAAAATGTGTTACCAGGCTTAGGGTAGGACATGGGAGAGGGGGGCATTTCTGCCCTCAAATCTCATAGCAATAGTCCCAGGGAATTCAACAGGCATCTCTCATTGTCCACTCAATCCCTATTTTCAGCACCATGAGTCCTCGCCTTGACCCTAATCAACTTGGGATTCTCCTCAAAGTACTTAGAAAGGAAGAGGAAGACGGTGACTACCCTGACATGATGGCCACCTACCCAAGCTCCAGGTATGAAGCCTGCTCCTCTGGAATTACTCTAGGTATGTTTACTTTATTCTTTCGTCATTTTAACAAATATGTATAGGGCTGCTGCCTAGAGGAATTTAAAAATATTCAGATTCCATGTCTCACACATAGGCAAGGAATTCATATCTCCTCTTACATAACCAACAAAGCAAATGCAGCTTAAGGACAGCCTGAAAAATAATTCATTCTACATAGATTTAAAATGTCTATAAATGAGCAGTTTTCCAGTGCATCATTGGTCGTGACTATTTGTAAGCCTCCTCCGTGGGCAAGTAGACTACCAGCAATCAACAAGACCAGCAGGAATGATGGATGGAATAATTATCCATTAGGGTACAGATAACTTTTGTATCGTGGGAGGGTTCGACAAGATAGAGACATGATAGATGGAGGAAGAGTTAGCTAATATAATAGGAGTTGCAGCTCCATTTCTGGTAGTAACTATTCTCTGGCTGAATCAATGATTAATCAAAGACACATTCTCATTTGAAACACTTTGCTCACCGGTGCACAACCCCCGCTTTAGGTTAAATTTAATAGCATCATTAAAAACTGCTGTTCGAGACATTCAAATTACTTCTCTCCAGAAGAAATCAAGCCACAATAGAGAATGCTTTTGTGAAGCCCTGGAGGGCAAGGGCCATGCAGGGTGTTTGTGTGTGTGTGTGTGTGTGTGTGTGTGTGTGTGTGTGTGTGTGCGCGCGCGCACACGCGTGCTAAACTTATAAATCCTCAATGCCTAGCACAGGAGCTGACACAGAGCAATCAATAAATGTTTGTTCAAGTGAAGTGAAATGAATACATTTGTCTATTCATTCATCTGTTTATTCCTTCGACAGACATTCATTAAATATAGGCATTAAAGAGCTCAGGCCCTGGACCTAGATGCTTCAGGCTTCAAATTCCAGCTCCAACCAGCTATATGATCTTGAGCAAATGACTTAGCTTCTCTCAGCCTGATGCCTGCTCTGTAATGTGGGGGAAATAATAGTACTTGCTCCTGTAGGGCTGCGTGAGGATTAAATGAATTAGTGAGTGTTTAGCACAGGCCCTGGCCCATAGTAAGTACTCATTATAGGGCAACTGTTATTGTTGTTGTATATATTAGGCTAGGCCTTTCTCAAGTAACTAGGTCATTAGAAGAAGCACAGAACCTCTTAAGAAATGACAAGGCTTTTGGCCAAAGCTGGTTTTCATTAAAGTGGTTATTTATGGTTCCCAGCCCAGAGCCCCACTGCCCTAGGCCTGCCATTCCTGGCCTGGTGCCCTCCTGTGGCAGCACAGGCTGTCTTTAGGTGGGTTGTGCTCTCTAGAGAAGCCTGAGAAATCGCAGAGTGGGAAGGTGAAGGAAGAAGGTAAGAGCTGGCCAGAATTCCATTACCCATCAACATGCAACCCCTGCCACACCCCCATCATTAACTCCCTTGGTTGCCTTTCTATGCTTCTGTATAGCTCTTCCTGGCAACATTTCTACCTACTGATTGCTATTTCTAATGTTTATCCTCTTGGCTCAGTTGAACAAGATTATCCTTGATTTTAATTTTAATTTTCAGGTGACATAGTAGAGAAAACTTGACTTGGGAGTTGGGTCAGGAGACAAGGGAGGCGATACAACTCAGTGATTATAAGAGGATTCTGACATAGAAACAACTGGTCACTGAAGAGCTGTGTGACCTAGACATTACCTAATGTCTCTGAGCCTCAGCTGTAGAAAAGAGAAAGTGACAATACTGGTTGTCAAGACTAAATGAAAATCACCTAGCGTACTGCCTGGTTAACAGTAAAGTACTCAATAAATGGTGACTATGACTATTATTTTGAGGTCCTTGATCTGGAAACAGAAGCCCAGAGAGATTAAGGGGACAACACTCATGTTGTTATTTGATGGCAGAGCCTTGTTGCTCCTTGGTCTCACTACTAAACCAGGCCTGCCTCTTTCAAACCTTTTACAGAACCCCATTTACACATACTCTGATATACTATTTATAATTACATGCATGGTTTTTTTGCATGTAGATTTAATAAATTCAAATGTATTCATCCCATAGTTGTCTGCCTGGAAGTTCTTATGAACAACTCCAGGGCAGGATCCATAGGTTGCTCATCGAATATGTGCTCAATAAATGATTGGTGAGTGAATGTTAAGCTTGCAGTCAATTACCTACCTGAGTTATGGATGTCCCTTACCTCCTGTGTTACATTACAAGCAGTGCAGAAAAGTAGAATGGGTGCAATGGACTCATGCAGGCCTGGGTTTAAACTCTATAACTGGTAACTGGGTTCAAAGAACCTAGGAGTGCTGGAAAAATGCAGTTCTGGATAAATAGAGGAGGAGAAACAGTAGCAGTAGTAGTAATAGTAGCAGCAGCAGCAACAGCAGCAGTAGTAACTATCAACAAAAAGTGGAGTAAGGAAACTTTTCTAAGAATGAATTTTGCCCTCAAGAGCTCTGACAGGCCCACAGTGTGCTATGTGGAGGAAGTATAGTGTAAGTGAGTCAGATAAACCTGGGTTTGAAGCCTAGCTCTCAACTTATTAACTGAGTGTGACTTTGCATTATGTTTCCTGAGCCTCAGTCTCTTGACTGTAAAATTAAGATAAGGATAGTACCTACCTCACAGCTTTGTGGTGAGGATGAAATAAGATATGGTATATAAAGCATATCATAGCACAACACCTCACTCATAATAATGTCTCAAAAAAGCTATTTGATGAATTAATGGAAGTGTATCTTTAGCAAAATGCCATTAAAAAAAACTACAGACACCCTTTAGCATCTGCCTGAGAGGAGAAGGAGGAAGAGACAATTCCAAATAAGAACTGTCTCAATACTTAACCACCTGTTTCTTACCATGCAACATCTAACATTGAAAGCACTGGAAAAAATAGCGTGATCAGTACAAACCATTCCCAGTGAATGCATAGAGAGAAACTGCTGTTTCACATCATAGCCACACAGTTGCTGGACCTGAGCGAGTCCCTCAGAGTGTGAATAAGTGTTTGCAAAGACAAATACAGGGCCTGACACATATGGAATAGTTGATCAGCTTAGTTCCTTTCCTACCCTTCTCCCAAATGGGTAGAAACAAACCCACCACTAACCAACAAAGCAGCAACAGAAAAACTGAGTTAAAGTGGTTGAGAACTGATTATGGCAATGACCTTACTGAATGGACCCTTCACTCTTGGCTCTAGTGTGGCCTGCCAGCCTGGAGAGCCTCTCAGGCTGAGCAATTAACCCTAGCAGAAAAGCCATGATGCCACTACATCTTCTCCTTCTCCTCTCTTCTCCCTTCTCCCTTCTCTCTTCTCTTCTCTTGTCCTCTCCTCTCCTCTTTCTTCTTCTTCTTCGTCTTCGTCTTCATCTTCGTCATTGTCTTCGTCTTTGTCTTCTTCCTCTTTCTTTTTCTGTTTTTTTTTTTTTTTGAGACCAAGTCTCACTCTGTTGCCTAGGCTGGAGTGCAATGGCACAATCTCAGCTCACCGCAACCTCCGCCTCCCAGGTTCAAGCAATTCCCCTGCTTCCGCCTCCCGAGGAGCTGGGATTACAGGCATGTGCTACCACGCCCGGCTAATTTTTATATTTTTAGTAGGGACAGGGTTTCGCCATGTTGGCCAGGCTGGTCTCCAACACCTGACCTCAGGTGATCCGCCTGCCTTGGCCACCCAAAGTGCTGGGATTACAGGCATGAGACACCGTGCCCAGCCTCCTCTTTCTTCTTTCTGAGCGTGGAGGGTACAGGACATGATGGGGTGGGATCAACTCATGGCCTAGGCTACAAAAGCTGTCTTTTCTCCTCTTTCTGTTCTTTGCCCCTCAGCCCCCAGTTCTTGTTTGGACATGTACTGAGAATAGCATTTAGGATTCCTGCATTCTCTATCTCTTTTTTAATGTTTGGATTGGCTGTTCGCCAAGGCAACTGAATAGCATTTTCAAGGAGCAAGTGAGTTTGGGGAAGATCTCTTATCTTTTCCAATATATTAACTCTATGTGAATTAAAGCCATCAGAGACCTTCTTGGAAAGAGCATATAAGTTCTCCCGGGGCTTCCAAATTAAAGTCCCTACAGGAGACCCAACACGGTTGTCATTTTTAAGGGAAAAATACCCAGGCATGGTAGTTGCTGCTAGGAAATTTGAGAAGTGACCAGCAGGTTACATTTCTGAGGTGAAAACCACTTTGTGTTCTTTGTAAGCAACTGTTTGATGTGTGGCATTGCAGTCATGGGTGTGAAACATCTGGTTTTAACCAGAATGTGGGTGATTTGCTCACAACTGGGGAGGACAGGCAAATATGGCTTTGCCTCCTGGTCTCGTATCTGGCCCAGACGTGCAAATTCCAATCTGCAAACTCATTCTTCTCTGCCAGGATTCAATAGGTTAATGTCAGCAACTGGCAGAGGTCTGCCTGTGGTTATAGTGAGTGGCACATGGCAACAGGTAAGGACAACAAAAGGCTGCCAGGAAAGGGAGCCCAGCTTGTCTGAGGGCCAGGTAATCTGACTTGCCAGTCAGGGGAGGGAAGACATCCTGGTTCTGGGCCAATACTGGAGGTACAGAGAACAGAACCAGAAGAAACCTGGACAGGGAAAAAGAGACAACAGGTGCGATTTGTTGAGCACTTACTCTGTGCCAGGCACTATGCCAAGTCTGGGTGTGTTCTCTCATTTGATCCCAGCAAGAGCCCCATTTTCCAGAAAGGGAAGCTGCAGCCATAAGGCAAAAACAGATCAAAACTGGGAACTTAGAACAACACAAATACCAAAGCACCAAGAAGGCAAAGCAGTTGGAGCTAGTTGCCAAGGAAACTTCAGGAATCTGTGTTCCTTATAGCCATGGCCACTGGGATTTGGTGATTTGCATCTAAGCCACTGCATCCCTTCAGCTGACTCCGTTATTGAGTCAGCTTTTCCTGTCATACCTCAAGGTGGTTGGCAAAGGCACAGAGCTGGTTTGGCAAGGACCGGGACCAGAAGAGGGATGAACAGGTGTCTACAACAGATTCCTCTGAAGAATACTTTAATGGCCATATGCCATAAAACTCAAGCTAGCGTGCCAGTAGAAGAGGATCGATGAGTTGCAATAGATAAAATGGCGGATGAATTTGAGCTTTGTTTACACTTCTATAATCAATGTTACTCATTGCCTTATGTGGAAATAAGATTTTCTGCCATCAGTAATACCTGTCGATAAATGCAAATATGCTTGAATTTACTTAGCAGAGACCCCTGCTTAAGCATAGTGACAATTGCAATGAAAGCACAAGTCCCACTGAAACTAGCACACAACACAAGTCGCAACGCAACTCTGACCCGTGTCTTATCTACATAGTCTTCCCTCACAGACATTAGGTCTCATTTGTTCTTGAGCCAAAATTGTCCTTGGCTCTGATCAGCAGTTAGTGAACAAATGACACTGTATTGCAGCATCCTGCCACTAGGGTGTACAACTCCCACACACATGAAAAGCAAGCATCTCTCACCTTCAGACTGCTGTGCCTACAAGCAGCAAAGTCCAAGTGCATGAAAAGAGTTAAATCCTGCTTAGTCCCTTGAAGGGCTAGAAAGCATTTTAAAGGTGACATACATCAGAGCGATCCATTTACACTGGCTGGGCTGTGCAACAAAGTCAGAGGGGCTGGATGAAAACCTTAAACAATGACAACACAACTGCATTCCCAGCTGTGTTAAATGACCAGCATATCATGATTGCCTTTTCACGCAAATATCAATGACATAATGCTAACAGGCTTGCAGCTCTCTCGCTGGTGTAATAAAACAATGACCCAATTATTTTCAAGGGCTGAGGCAGCAGATGCAATGACTGGGTATGTTGTGCAGGGTGCCGTGTGTGATGGACGGGGCACAGTAGGGCAGCAAACTGTGTGCTGAGGATCGGAAACCTGCTTCCCGAGCCAAAACTCCTGCCATTCATCTGGTCGGAATAAAAATAAAGCCATTCAGTATGAAAGTTCCCACTTGTTCTCACGACGGAGGCCAGTTGGGAAAATGTGGTGCAGCAATGACTGAAGCAAATTCTGTTTAAAAAACCAGCCGGTTTGTGGGTATTTGTTTATTTGTAACTGCCCCACCACCACCTCCCCACACCCTGCCTCATTCTGCAAAGGATTTGAGATGGGATTGGAACACTGAAAGTTTGTTTAAGTCCTAAACAGGTCCAGCTACTTTTTAGACTGATGACAAAATGAAACCTTTGGGATCAAGCGCCTTGCTCTGTGGAACACTGCTTTGGTTTTCCCAGTCAGAGCTAGTCCTCCTTGTACCCTGTGGTGAGAGGGACCTCTTGCACAAGAATACCCTTGTGCCCAATGTTATGCCTGACCAGGGAAATACACATGAGCCCATAAGCCTGAAGCCTGAAAATTATTGAGGAATATGGATCCACTGACTCCCTCACTAATTTGCTCATTCAACGAATATTCCTTGGTAGCTATTCCAGAACAAGCTCTCTTCCAGGCACAGGGGAAGCAAAAATGAAGAAGATCCAGTCTCTGCACTTGAGGATCTCCTCGTAGGAAGGACAGACAAGTGAACAAACCCCTGTTCTGCAATGTGGCCGGTGCTGTAGTAGAGTTGTGCCTGGGGGTGGCATGGGAGGTGTGGGGTAACATGAAGTGGGGGCTGCAGGTGACATGGATGATTTAGTTTGTGGACTTGGACTCAGACTGCCTTGGGTTAACTTTTGGTTCTGCCTCTTGCTAGCTGTGTGACCCTGGGCACTTTACTTAACATCCCAGAGCCTCAATTCCTTCATCTGTTAAATGGAGCTAATAATAGAGTTGACGTCATTGGGTTATTATGAGGATTAAATGAGATAATCTGTGTAGAGCACTTAGAACAGTTCCTGGCACATAGTAAATACCCAATAAAAACTTAGCTTTTATGCTTTTTATTTCTTTGTTTAATTTCATAAGACTGTGTCTGGCGATGAGACTCGAAGGACTGGTTTCTAAAACAGAACTGTTTTCAACAAACTCTTCCCTTTTAGCCTGAATTTTTTTCCTATGGAATGACACAGTTCTGCCATAATTTTTCCCTCAGCAACCATATGTCTGGCAAGAACCTCAGGAAGAAAATATTTTCCAGATGGTTTTGCTTATGTCAGCCTACTATGTGCCAAGCACCACTCTAGAGGAGAGGGACACATTGCTGAGTGACACAGACAAGGTCCCTGTCCTCTTGGAGCTTACATTCCAGTGGGAGAGACATACCATAAAAAGACAAATATAAATAGACATAATTACCCAGAGCAGTAAGTGGGGTTAAGGAAGCATTGCTAATAAAAGACATGTAAGGGAGGAACAGGAGGCATCTAACTGTGGGTGGTCAGAGAAGGCTCATCTCAGGAGGTAACATTAAGCTGAGACTAAAAGGTTAGGAAGGAGCCTCCCATGCCAAAAGCAAGAGGAAGGGCAGTCCAGGTAGGAGCACATGCAAAGGCCCTGGGGCAGGAAAAGACTTTGAGAATGCTCCAGAAATGGAAAGACCAGTGTGACTAAGACACACAGCCCTGGGAGGGAGGTAAAGCCAGCAGGATTAGTACATGCATTTTGAAGCTGAGGAAATGGAGAGCCCAGAGAGATGAATGGACTTACCCACAATGCCTTGCACAAGGTAGGCGCTCCATATGTTGTAGAATTCACAGTCGGTAGGGCGGGGCTGAGGCCCTTTGCCTTCCAAATCGGACTGAGATTTCCCACCACAACTAGGAATCAGCTACCCAGGGAGACTGAAACATACAGTCGTTTTTGTTGGTGAGTCATAGGCAATGCACATTAGAGTATGGGGTCGAGTGGCCCCAGCTGCTGCCTGTGTGTATAAAGGGCGGGGGTGGGCTCAGGCCGTGGCTGAAGCTTTTTAGCATGTTTATGATGAGCTGAAAGAACTCACTGCTTAATTTAAAATACGGCTCACACATACACATACAATTCAGCAGCTGGAGGAGCTGCCAGGAAATGAGACTAAGTGTAGAAAATTGGAGGATCAGGAATATCAGGTACTCGGCTCGGTTTCCCAGCTCCCATGGGCTGTCTCTGATCCCATAAGGTCCCATCTTCCCTAACAAACTCTGGGAGGTCAAGACATGGTTGGGGACCGCGGCAGTTTGGGGAAGGGAAGCCTCGCCAGAGCCCTTGACGCCAGCTACACTGATTGCCCCACCCAGCCTTAAGCTTGCCTGCCTTCCTCTCGTTCATGTTCCTTGAAATGTGAGGCTGGGAAAACTCATTTGGCCCTCATCGCAAGCTGCCTGTGCTAGCTGCTGCTTTTCCTGATGGTGTGTATCTTGCCTCCTCAGCCACACGGGGGCCTTCGGCACACACTTGAGGAATTGAGTTGTTTTCTTTTGTATTCACTGCAGCTCTCAGCGCAGTAGTATTTACACAGTGAGAGTCTCGAGCGTGTGGGTTGCAAGATAGTATCATTTAAAAGCCTTTGGGGCAGAGTACCTGCTCTTAATAAGAACCTCAACTTGACAAAAATGTGGAAGACCATCAGGTGTATCTCTGGTTTCCTTCACATTGTTCCTCTACACACAGAGTCCCCAGCCTGCATGCTGGATGAACCTACAACCTCTCAATCAAAATGCTCCACAGGTCACCTCTTTGGGTTTTTTGCTCAGATTATCCCTTCTGACTGGGATACCCTCTCTCTCAGCTGTACCAAGCATAACCCCATCTCACCTTTCAAGGCCAAATGTAAATGCCATCTCTGGCATGAAGCCTTTCCAGGCGCAATTCATTGCTCTTGCCCCTGAACATAGCACCCCGTGTCTACCTCTTTTATGGTACAGGCTGGTGGACTGGAATGACCTGGTTTCAAATTCCAACTCCATCACTTCCCAAGGCTACCTCCATTTTCTCTTCTAGAAAAAGGGATAACAACATCAGCCTCAATGGGATGTTGGAAGTCGCCAATAAAATAATATCTGCAGCCCACATAGCACAAGACTCGGCCTCCAGAGCTCAGTGTTTTTTGTCATCATCATAATCTTCATCATCTCTGGGAAGCAGAAGAATGTAATAGTTCCAGAACTGGTTTGGTCACTTCTTAACCATGTGACCTTGGGCCAGTCTCTTCCTCTCTGAGGCTCTGTTTCCTCATGTGTGTCAAATGAAGGGATAATAGTTTACCCACCTCCATCACAAAACCTGCTGGGAAGATGCAAAGACATAATAATGTAGGCAAGGCAAACTACTAAGCACAGGGCTTATCACATTAAAAAAAATGCTCATTTGGGTCTACACACCCCTACAACCTAGAAAACTCCTTTAAGGGCACAGACAGTATTTTACTTATCTTTACATCTCTTGCTGCCTAGCCTAGCCCAGAACCTCTGCAGCTGGCAGACTCACAATAAATCATTGTTGAATTGAATTGAAAACCCAAACCAGATGTGCCTCCTCCCTTGTCAAATGAAGCTTTCAAGCTGGTGGGTTGGGCCTGCTGCCTCTTCATCCCCGCTCCCTCCGAGCTGAGCAGCCACCATTGTCTAGGCCTGGCTCTGGGGAATGAGGCAGCGCCAAGAGGAGGGACTCAGAGTAGGGAAGGATAGATGGGACTAGGTGGGATGACTGCGGTAGAGAAGAGCACTCTGTCTGTTCCTGGTGACCCCAAACAGACTGCCTTTGAAGGGTGCTATCCTGAATTATCTGTTGAATGAAAAGTGGTGACAGTCCAAAAGCCCTTTGCCACCAGCATCTAGCTGTGGAGGAAACCCAGCTCTCCCCACAAAACCGAAAACTGGAAGTAAATGAAGATATCGGGAGAAAGCTTCCTCTTCCTTTAGCAAAGATAGTGATACAGACGTTCAGAGAGGTTCAGCTCTGAAATAATGAGGCCAGGATTTGAAGGTGAGTTCAGCTGGCACCATGGGCATGCTTTAACCACTGGGCAACCTTGCCTCTAAGCTACTCTTGCTATAGAAGGGCAGGAGTATGTATTCACTCTTCCCACCAGCCCCACAGGACCCTTAGAAGCAGAACGTAGAGCTTTAGTGGTGGACAATACTTTAAAAAGTATAAATCTGTTACAAAACCACAAAAAGAGGCCCATGTTTTCAGTGTTTCTGAGCCAGAGCTATGTAGACAGGGCACAGGGGGTAGCATGCTAACCAGCACAGAGTCAAGGTAATGGGCCACACACCTGAACATGGCCACTTGGATTGTAACTCTGGCTTTGTCACATGCTAGTCTGACTGACCGCAGGCAAGTGATTTAACACCCCTGTGCCCCCATTTTCTCACCTGTCATATGATATTAATAATAGTACCTCCTCACAGGGTTGTCTATGAGGAGTAAATAATCTAACATTTGTAAAGCAGTTATCATGTGCCCAGGACATGGTAAACACTAAACAACTGTTTGTTAAGTCAAAATAAATACATACCTCTGTCCCTTTGTAGCCAGACTAGTCTAGAGGCACTGTTGCCAAATGGTTAGCACATGCCCATGGAACCAGCTGAACTTGGCTTCAGATCCTGGTCTCATGATTTCAGAGTTGAGCCTCTATGAAACTCAGTTTGACCATCTCTACCATGCGAACAATAACAGTCCCTTCCCCACAGGCTGTTGAGAGTTTTAAATGAGATATCTCCAAAGTCCAGAACATAGTGCCTTGCCACGGCAGAGTGAGTAAGCACCCAATTAAGGCAGAGTATTCATCGTCTGAGTCTGCTTCCCATTTTTTGCCTCTTCTGGGTTAACACACAATATATAGTTTCGGAAATCTTGCAGCAGTAAAGAAACAATGTCATCATTTTGCCAATGAAATTCCTAAACATTTTATTCAAGAGCCAGAAAAGGCAAACATTTTTGGTCATTTCTAAACCACCGAAGTATGGACAATCAGTTTCCCCACTCAGCAAACCTGACTCCCAAAGCTGTAGAAGTCACTTTGCAGGACAAAATTGAAGGAATGAGTATTTTACTGCAAACAAAAGCCATCTTTGTTTGCGGCCCAGCTTTGGGAGAAAATAAATACCTCAACCCAGGAGCCTGGAAAATTCTTGAAAGTTCTCATTTTATTCCAGCAAATCCAACCTAATTGGCAAGATTCCTGACCATGCAAACCTGAGTCAGAATGAGTCACCTTTACCCACCCGTCTCCCCACAGCACCCAGAACCCAGCAGAGTACGTTGGACATCAATACATATTGGTTGTCGGTTCCTCCATGGGAGCCCCAGATTCCATTTCTACAATGTCTGCTACATTGCCAAAACAATCCAAAAGCAGTACTAAAGAACATTTTGAAAATGGGGAAAAAAAGCATCCATCACTCACCACTCTAACACAACTCTTAATTTTGTGTGGAAAGTTCTCTTCCAGTCTTTATCCACGTGCAGACATATTTTTATAGCACTGTAGTCATAGGGAAAAACTGCAGCAGCTTCAGCCAAGAATCAGATACCATAGAGCTCATGTCACTAAACTTTCCAAGTGAGAGCTTTTTCTTCTCTCATTCACTCCATTCATTCATTCATTCAGTCATTCAGCTAACATAGATTTAACCATGGCTCTGGTGCTACGGCCCTGGGGAGTACAGAGATGACTAAGGCACAATCCCAGTTCTCAAGCTGCTTCCAGTTTAATGGGGGAAACAGACAAAACAGCAGGAAATTATAACACACTGAGATAAACATGAATGCTGAGAAAGCACAGAAGAGGAGCATTTAAGGTGCACGGGAAAGGGTGTGGAGGATGGGGAGGCAGAATATATATATATATGTATATATATATACACGCTTTCTTCTTTCTTCAGAAGAAAGCAAGGTGTCATCAGGTGACCAAAAATAGTTCTGTGTGACTGCATGGGCAAGTGGTAGTGGATGCAGTGAGAAAGGAAGGAGGGGGCCAAACCATTGAGATCAAAGGTTTCTGTTGCATTCTGAAGACTGAGGGGAAGCTCTGGAAGGACTTTAAGCAGAGTAGTAGCACAGTCAAGTGTGCATTTTAGAAAGATTGTCCCAGCAACAGAATGGAAGGTAGATTGTCGGGCGTGAGACAGGTAACGGTGGAGCCATTTAGCCATTTAGCAGCTTGTCACAATAATTCATCAAGATAAGGAAGGTCTAAACGAATGAGATGGCTTCTCCACGTACAAATTGTGTCACGTTAGTGAGTGACTTAACCTGTCTGTGCCTCAGCTTCCTCCTCTGTAAAGCAAAAATAACAAGAGTATTGACCTTGCAGAGCTGCTGGCAGGATGAAATGAAATACTGCATGCAAAGCACCTGGCACAGTGGCTGGTACCTAGAAGACACTCAATACACGTCACTTCCCCTTTCCCCTCATCCTTTTTCCTCCACTTCACCCTTTCTTAAAGGCTGGCATGGTATGGAGCATGGATGTGGCCAAGGCAGACTCTAACTCAGACAGTCTGACTCCAGAGGGCTATGGAGAAAGTTTGCAAGTGCTATTGTCAGGACAGTTAGTTAGAAGGATTGTTTAGCTGAGTCGAGGGCCCCGCTGAGGTTGGAAACTATGACTTTCTGGTGGGACTAACCAACAAAGTGATGGGATTTTCTCCAGCAATGTTCCTCAATCTGGGCATAAGCACAGAGGAGGAAACTGTCAGTTAAATTTATCCAGACTTGGGATTTTGCCTCATGGATGCAGCAGAAAGACACAGGGCAAGGGAGTTGGGGATATACACAAGATTCCGAAAGCAAACAGACCTTACTTCAAATCTCATCTGTGCTGTGGGACTTTGGGTAAGTCATTCAACCTCTCTGAGCCTCAGTCACCTCATTAAAAGGAAAACCACGAGAGTACCTTCCTCATAAAGTTATTGTGAGGATAACACGAGATTATTGAAATGATGTCATAAGATGGGTAGTATATGCCTGGCATACACATATTCGTTGTTATTCTTATCATCATCATTTTCGAGGGTGGAGAGGGAAGGTAGTAAGGTGAAAGGGGCTGATGGGATGGAAGAAATGGATGGAGGGGTCTCAGAAACCTGGAGAGCCTCCTGAAGTAAAAAGAAGAGCATTGAGGCCAGCCAGCAAGGTGTAGATGGTAGGGGGTTCTGACTGATGATGAAGCATGGTAAGGCTAGGATGAGAGTGTGTCCTGTACATGGATCACGGATGTCCAACTCACCCAGAATGATGTCAGGACTTGGGATGGAGAAGAAGACAGTGAGCCAGATGTCGAATTCTTCTTTGAATGTGGGGGTAGGGGGGCTGACCAGGAAGGGATGGTTATAAAGAAGCGTCAACGAGGAGAGAAGTAGCCAGATGGCATGAGAAGGAGGAGTTCTTGGCTGAGGACGGAGGACTAACAGCCTGGAAGCAAATAGGGGAAGCTAGAGCACAGACCCCACCTCCCAGCCCTAGGGTGCCTGTAGTGTGGGAGTGTGGACAGTGTCCACTAGAGGGCGCTGGTGGCAAAGCCGTGAGATCCGCCGTGGAGACTCAGGTTTCAGCACTTCCAGGCCCGGAGGTAGACAATAGTGTTCTGTAAAATTTATCCAGGGTGTAGGGGGAATTGTTTACTGCAAGGTGGGGGCTTCCAGAGGGTACTGAGAAGAGTGAGAGAGGGCGGTAGTGGGGAGGTGGATGAGTCGGGGTGGCGGGGATGGGAGCACTGCGCAGTATGAGGATGGTATGGGAGAGGACAGATGACAAGCAGGGAGGCTTAACGTTTGGGCTGTGGCCAAGAACTGGGGGATGTGAAGCCTGGTGGGATTAACTGTCCTCGGAATTCCAAATGGAGCTTTTTTCCCCCTTTACATCTTTTGTTTATTATAAAAGTAACACATGCTTGTTTCAAACAACTCTAATTATTGCTCAAGGGAAAATCTACCTCTCCTATTCTACTCCGCAGTGTTGACAGTCTGTCTATCCTTCCAGTCTTTTCCCGTACGTGTAACACATAATACCCTTAGCAAAAATCAGATGCTACTATACTTACTCTTCTGCAACTTGCTTTTATCACAATACTATATTGGAGATGTCATTGCACATCAGTATTTAAAGACCTAGCTGAGCTACATCGTCATTGTCGTTATTATACTAGTAGTTGGAATAGTAATGGGTAGCAATTATTAAATGCTCTGTGCCAGGTCCTATCTGAATATTTCACATGAATTATCTCATTTACTCTTCACAACTTCATGAATGGTTATTTTTCCCATTTTACAGATGAGAAAAGGCACAGAGAGGTTAGAAACTTGGTCGAGGTCGCATAGCTCATAAAAGCTAGAGGAGGAAGTCAAACCTAGGCAGTCTAACCAAGGCTCAAACTCTTAATCATTAGCATAGTAATGCTTAGTATGTCATTACTGGGATGTGTTATAGATGATTTAACCAGTCCTTCACCGAGGTCATTTAGTTTTTTCAATTTGTTCCTATTTACAAATAATGTTTAAATGAACATCCTTATACATGAAGCATTTTGCAAAGATAAACTCCTAAGAGAGGACTTGCTGACTCAAATAACATTTCCAGTTGTCCTCCAGGTGTGCATCAAGAGTGAATGAGTGTCCCTGTTTCACCACATTCTCACAAACCCTGGGTTTTCGTGACCTTTTAAATGTTTGCCAATTTGAGAGGAAAAAACTGACATCTCAATCATCGCAATATTGTTTTAATTTGCATTTCTTAATTATTACTGATTGATATTCCTTTTAATAGGGCATAGGCCCTTTGGGTTTCCTCTGTGAATTGCCTGTTCATTATTCTTTGAGCATTTTGCTAGTGAATTGTTCATCATTTTCTCACTGATCTATAGAAGCTCACTTATTCATTCCTTCAGCAAGTATTTACTGAGTATCTACTGTATGCCAGGCACCAGTCTAGCACTAGAAATATAACAGTGAGTAAGCAAAGCCTGAGCTTTCATGAAGCTAACATGTAAGCAGAGGAAATGACAGAAAAGCAAATCGCTAAATCATGTCATTACAAATCATGGTAAGTACTGTAAAGAAAATAACACACCTCTTACAAATGGAGCTGTTGGAGTATTCTGAATAATAAACCATTGTCTTCCTTTTATGTTGTGACTTTATCCTGGTTTATATGTTGTCTTTCCACTTTGCATGAGATATCTTTCACCATACTCAAGTTGTTAAAATTTTGCATAGTCAAATCTGTCATTCAGTTTCTTGTTGCTTTGCAAAGACTCCCTACCTCAATATTCTCTTATGCCTTCTTCTAATCTTTCAATGGTTCTCTTTTTAACATCTAAATCTGACCTAATTGGATTATATTTTGGAATAAGGAGTGAGATAAAGATTCAGCTTTATATTTTGATGGCAGGCTGGTTGTCACAGTAAATGGCACCATGCATTAAACTGTGCATCCTTTTCCCCAGAAATGTTGAGGCTAAGGCCCAAGAAGGGGCAACTCTTGCCCAGGGTCATGTAGCAAATTAGTGGTGACCAAACTCTTCCTAGATCTTGGGACTGCTGACTTCCATGCCAGTGATACACAACTGAACTCATTACAGCTCCATTCTCTGGTGCACTTGAACTGTCTTCCCTAACCCACGCCAAGGTTCACTGTCGGAGGCCACAGCATTTTTCCTTTCCAATGGGCCCCCTGACTTCTCCTGCTCAGAGATACAAGTGCAGTGACCCATGGCAGCTCTGTTGCTTATAAATAGGCAGACACTTGCTGATTGCTGCTGAAATACCTCACATTAAGGCAGCTTTGGACACAGAAGACTGGAGGCAGAGACCAGATAAATTTGCCATTTAGGAACCAAAATAGGAAGTGTCTAATTTTAAATAAAGAGATTTGGCATTGTTTTCATCCAGTTGCTAATGGAGCAGCTGCCATCGTGGAGCCTTTCAAGGAGGCTGCCTTGAATTATGCCAAAATGATAAGCTTGTGGCTTGAAGGCTGCCGGGACTTGTCCCAAGGCCCCAGCTACAACAGATCTAGGATCCAAAAGGTTATCTTGAAAGGACAGGTGACTACATCAAAACCAACGCAGCCTGACCTGACATCCCATTTCACTTAATGTTTCCCTTCTCCCTCCATACTTCCCAAAGCTGTCGACATTTTGTCTGTGGAAAGCTGCTACCCCCAGGAGACAGGCATCTGGGAGAGCATCTCCACAGAAAAAGAAAAGTGAAGTGGGAGTTGATGTCATTCAGCCTACTTGAGACAACAATTTTTAAAAGCTCCTATTTTCCCTCAGTTACCAGGAGATTTTCGGTCAAAGTGTTCGAACAAAATAGGTGGATAATTACCTCCATTATTTCACTTGGCTTTCCATGGATAGACATCGTCAAAGATATTGGCGAGTTCTTCTTGTCCTACTCATCTTGATGGGTATTTTGTTGATTCACTTCCAAACTCTGAAGTAAATGTACTGCTTATTATAAGGAGAAACAACCTTTAAGATGCCCTCTATCCTCTACCTCTAGGCAGAGTGAGCAGCAGCTTGTACAGTGAAATTTAAGGTCCTTCCTCCCACACTAATAATGTCAGATCGTCCCACCACCAATACAGCGGAGAAAAAACTCCGAGTTCCATTTCCAATTCTGCCATGACTTGCTATGTGACCCGGGGCAAGTCATCATCCCTTCGGTGACTCAGCTGGCTACCCATAAAATGAGGAAGTCAGTTTGAGTGGTTTCCCTAACTAGGTTCCTCATCAAAATCACCAGTGGTACTGTTAATAATATGCAGATAATTAAGTCCTCATCTCAGACTTACTGAATCAGACTCTGAGGATTAGGAACCACACTGTATCTGTATTTCAACAGCATTCCTGGTAATTTCATTGTGCAGCCAGGTTTGGGATCTAGTGAACCAGATGACCTCAGGGTCCCTTCTGCTCCTGACAACAGGCGGTTCAATACCTCCCTCTGTACTTATGCATCATATCTCTAAGTGAGGTGCTGCCCCCTGCCCTTCATGCTAAGTGGGAGCCCATTCTCTCATCAGGAGCCCTGAAGGCTTTAGCGATTCATTTGTCAGATATTTAGCAGTTACCTTTGAGGACAGGACCCAGAAGGAAGGAGTACACATATTATTGATGGGATCAGGGGAGTGGAAAAAAAAAAAAAAACAGCAGCAGCAACAACAGAAAAATAGGGGGGCTGGATCTGCCTGAAGGCCAAGACAGCCTGAGATCTTAATGGGGGCATGGAGGGCATTGACAGATTATACATACAATACTCGAGCCTCATTTTCCCTGGTATCCTCTCTGTCTTGGTCAGACAAAACAATGCAAAGAGGTACAGCCAAGCTGGAAAACAGCCCTCTTTTTAGGCAGTGAGGTCTTTGGGCCCCTATGATTGATACCAGCAAGTGAGAATGTAAACACAACTCTTCACCACTGGGACCATCTGACGTCAGTCCCTTGGCTCCAGCATGTCTCGAGATAAGAGGACTGTAAGAAGCCCTGGGCCTTGACATTAGTGCGCTCTAGCTTTGAAGCAAACTCGGAACTACAGTTTGTCTTCTGATAACTGGGATCCTGCCCTCTTTTGGTGATCAAAAGTCCCCATCTCCTGCTAGTGTTATATACCCCGACTATGCTGACCTACATGCCTGACTCCAGCTGTGTGCTTGCATCCACATTCATTATTCATTATTTATAAGCACCTCAGTTAATTAGGCCAAACGGAAGCAAAACAGACATGGTCCTGACCCTCACGAAGCCATCAGGCTAGCACAGTGGTGTTCAACCTTATCAGACTTAACATCCTCTTTTTTATAATAAATCTGCTTTTGCTTCACCCCTTTACTATCCTGAAATTAAATTTCTAGGTATTATAATCTACCTACACACATAAGTTCAAAAAGATAGGTATATGTCCTGCCATATAAAGAGAAAATAAAGCAATCCATAATAAAACACTATGTATTTAATTATGTAAATGCTCACACAGGACTACACTGAAAGATTAAATGAAGTGGTCAGAAGCTTGTGCCTTTATATAGAATCCCCATGAATGCAACAGTTATGGACACAAACTGATATGCTGTATTGATTAATTCCAAAAGCAACATCACAATTGTTGACATGATTTCCTGAAATGGTGAATGAATGAGTCTGTGTGAACCTCTGTAACCATGTAATATTCCATATCTTTACAGAATAGTTCATTAAAACGGTCACGTCGGGGCGGGGAAAGCAAAACCCTTTGTACTTAGGTATAAAACATTTATAGTAAAAGTTTAGATAATTAGAAAAGCAGTTTTCAGCTCCATAGAAGTCCAGCAGAACATTCAAAACTCATTCGGGATGCTACACTATTTTTCATTTTGCAAGTCTGTTGTGGGCATTTGAGAACATCTAGCATCCCCATGTCCCGTCCTCTGAATATCCTCTTGCATTTTCCAAAAGTCCCCTAGGGGGCAGTATTGTCTCAGTTGACCGCCACCAATCTATTCCCTCAGTTTCTGTGGGACTGGGGTTTTGTCCGGTTCTTCCCAGGCTCCGAACTCCTTCACCCTTGCCTCCAAGGACTAGAGTCCCATCCTTGCTAACTAGCACCTGGCAGGATTCCTAAGCCTCACCTACTCCTGCTCAGTTCAGCTAGGCTGGGCAGGACTTCTGCTTTCACCAAAGTCAAGAGCTTCTCTAAATTGGTATCTGTTGTGGCCACTCTCTTTGGGTGCCCCCACTAAACTCAGCTGCAGTTGAGTTTCCTGCTCTATCCCAAGAGGGTGCATTTTGCGGCATATGCCAGCTCTTCCACTCTGAACCTCCAATCTCCAGCCCCCCGACACTATCGTCACCCACGGACCCAGGTTGTTGATAGTCAGTAGAACAGGTCCAGCTACAGCAAGGTTTGAACTTGTGCCTCACCAGAACCCTGTGACTTTTTGCCTTCAACTAGATCCCCTTCTGATATTGAAACAGGGAATAATTATCTTCTGCAAATAGAAAGAAAATGAGAGTCAGACCTTCTGTTAGGGCCCTCTTCTACCAGCCTTTAAATAGTTTTCTTGTCAGCCTCACGCAGATAGCCCCAAACCATTTGAGAAGCCAGCACGGTTCCCTGCAAAGCACTGTAGCAAAAAGACTATGTACTCTGGAATCAGTCGGACCTGAGTTCAAGTCCAGGGTCTATCTCATACTGCTTAAAGACAAAGAAATTCACTTAGACTCTCTGAGCTGCAGTTTGCTCACCTGGAAAAATGGCAACAACAATGAATGTCTGTAAGATGCTTAACACAGTACCTGCCACGTAGTAATCTGCTAGTAAATGGTTGTTATCTTTATTATTCTAGCAATCACATGGTATGTGCTGAAAACTGGCTTCTGCTGACCTTATCTGTCCTATCCTATATATTTCCACTGTATCTTCTAGACCAAGGCAGAGGTTCCTGTGAGGCTCACTAGGATGAATCTGCATCCCGGGTTGAAGTTCCAACAGTGAGAAATACCAAGCTGGTAAAATCTTAAGGACTCTCTTCTCTCAGCCATCAAGAATGTATTTTTCTTTTCTCTATTCTGTCTCATTCCACAAAGAAAATCTGTTATGTAGCATTGAGAAAACCAGGATGGGGAAGCAGAATTAACTAGAAACTATACTTAAACAGGTTTCCACTTTCCTATAAAATTCAAGAATTGTCTGCAAAGGTGGCTGGTGAAATTGGCGGCATTGTTAATCACCTAAAGCAGCATCTGCACAATACCAGAGCTTTCCGAGGAAAAGGAGAAAACACAATCAATCATCCAGGTGCCAAAGAAGGCATTCAGCTGCTGTGCAGAGATGACATTAAAAAGTTATCTCAGTGCAAGCAGCTAGATTAAGACAACAGACATCTTGAAGGTTCTAACCTATTTGCTTAGCATTAAGAAATGGTGTTGAACAACCCAAAAACTATTGCATGGAACATCCACACATTCATCAATCAGTCAATATTTATGGAGTACACACTGTATGCCAGGTCCTATGAGAACTATAGAAAGCAGAGGAGCATAAGACTTTCCAGAACCAAAAAGAGGAACGCTTTTACACTGTTGGTGGGAGTGTAAATTAGTTCAACTATTGTGGAAGACACTGTAGCGATTCCTCAAGGATCTAGAACTAGAAATACCATTTGACCCAACAATCCCATTACTTGGCATATACACAAAGGGTTACAAATCATTCTACAATAAAGACACATGCACACATATGTTTATTGCAGCACTGTTCACAATAGCAAAGACTTGGAACCAACCCAAATGTCCATCAATGATAGACTGGATAAAGAAAATGTGGCACATATACACCATGGAATATTATGCAGCCGTAAAAAAGAATGAGTTCACGTCCTTTGCAGGGACATGGATGAAGCTGGAAACCACCATTCTCAGCAAACTATCATAAGATCAGAAAACCAAACACTGCATGTTCTCACTCATAAGTGGGAGTTGAACAATGAGAACACGTGGAAACAAGGAAGGGCCTGTGGGGTGTTGGGGGCTAGGGGAGAGATAACATTAGGAGAAATACCTAATGTAGGTGATGGGTTGATGGGTGCAGCAAATCACCATGGCACGCGTATACCTAAGTAACAAAACTGCAAGTTCTGCACATGTAACCCAGAACTTAAAGAAAAAAAAAAAAAAAACACTTTCCAGAACCTTCCTTAAAGAACTTACTATCCAATTTGGGGAGTAGGGGGTGGAGGTGGAGTGAAAAGAACAAATCTCTAAACAAAGCAATAGAAAGCCCTTCAGCTAGGGTTTTCAGAGTAGGCTAACATCCTTTTCGTTGCTGTAATTACAGTCTCATAAAATTAAGCAGACCAGATGTTCTGCGATTTGGTAAAAGAGAAAATACAGTCAAGCTCATTAAAGGGGCTGTTTGACTTTACAAGGACTTGCACACCGTGGTTCAGAACCAGGTGTTGGTGTCAGGTGGATCTGGGTTTAAGTTCTGGCTCCTCCACTTACTAGCTGGGTGACCTTGCCCATGTTGTCCATCTTCTCTGAGCCAGTTTCCTCCTATGGAAATTGAAGGTAATAGCAATACCTTTTTGGAAGGATCATCGTGAAGATTAATAGAGATACCTTATATAAAACACTTAGCATAGAGCCTATCACACAGTTAATGTTCCCTTAAAAAGCAGCTTATTATAATCATTAAAAGAGAGAGAATGACTATCGCTAGCATTTGCCAGGGACATCTGGAAACTCTGAAAGAAAATTCCAACCTCTTCTATTAGCAATGGGGACAGGTTTCCCTCCCTTCTGGAGCACTAACATTCTTGGAGAAACAGCCAGCTGGACGTGGTAAGATGGTGAGGTAAACAAAGTGTTTCTCCAAAAGTTCCATACCTTCTCCTCCCAGGTTAATTTGGCTTTATGCTGCCACCCACTTGCCCAGGAGGGGCTCCTTTCAGCCATTGAGGCCCTCTCTGGGAGCTCTTGGTCATCCAATTTTAATGTTCCCCTCTTTACAAGCTCCCTTTGCAATTTGGCATTCTACATCTTCTTGCCTGAGGGATAACAACACAAGAAAGGATAGAAAAATTGCAATTTGACCTTTTTAAAAAGAATGACCTGTATGCAAAATCCCAACAGCGCCTCTTAGAAAATACATCTACACAAAACCCCACAAAAGGCTCTGACTCATGCTTGGGGGAAGCAACAAGCACACCGGAATATATTTTTAGAATTTAACTGACAGAAATGTATCTCTGAATCTCCATCACAGTATGTATAGTTTCCACCCCAAAAGTAAACACTTTAGGCTATTAGGAGAAATGACAATGGCAGTTTCAACAGAATGCGGATGACAGAATTTGCTTCCGAAAATGCTACTATGTATATTTTGTTGTTTCCTGGTTATTAATATAATACATTTTGCTTCTGAGTCAAATGTTTTTACTTATGCCAAGAAAAATTGTGAGTTACAGGAAGTCTAACAGGCTTAATTAGTGAGTTTTACTTAATCCGGTGATTTTGCAGCAACCCTGACAGAGTCAGGTTCACTCCCTGAATTTAATGGGAAGTGGTCAGAAATGGCCTTTAGGAACCTTATTAGAGAAAAGGCACATGATGCACACAAACAAGGCTGATTCTCCCAAGGTAAAAATAATAGGCTGAGGTACCGTAATTATCAACAGTGGTTTTTGTATGCAGGTGCCTATTGCAGGTGTTACCTGTTGCTTTCAGCTTTCGTAATTACAGTTTCTTATGATCAGACAGTGCTGTTTTCCCTTCCTATTACCAACCAGCATGCTCAGGAGAAAGTCATTCATGCCCCTGGAGTTTGTCCTGCAAGTGTATTTTTAAAGGCAAAGCTTCTTAGCCCAGCCAAATGAAACTGATTGGAAAAGCACCATAGAAACCAGAGGCCTATTATGTGTAATAGCCGGGCTCTTTGCAACCCTATCCTAAGCACTAGGCCACAATTTCGGAAGGAAAGAACCTGTAAAGACTTCAGAAGACAGCAAGGAAGATGATTAAGGGATTGGAAAAGAGGATCTAGGGGAAAAGGTTAAAGGTATTAGGATTATAAGGACGATTTAGCCTCAAGAGGGAAAAAATGAAGGAGCCTGACCAACTGTTCTTCCTCGCTATTGATGGCACAGAATAAACGAATAGTAGCATGACGTACTTTAGTTTAGATGTAAGAAAGAACATGACAACAAGTCTCCTGAATCACTAAAGACTGTTCGTTCTTCATTCCTAAAACATTAGTTGAGCTTCCACCCCATGCTGGACTGTGTACTGAGCACCGGAGAAGAAGTTCACAGGCTAATGAGGGAGACATGCCAAACAGATCATTATAAGACAGTGGGAGGCATAGTATAATTGAAGGAATTCAGAATGCTTTGGACTTTTAAAAGGCGATAGGGTGTATATAGCACATATATATCACCTCCAGTGGGGTCTGAGGCAGTACCCAGTAATCACGTACATTGATATTTCTGAAGCAAAAACACATGAATATTCACACAGGGTGTGAAAAATAAAGACTATAAATAACCTCATGCCAGTTCAAGTTGCGCTGCCAAATGAGCTTGTCATAAACTTACAAAGGCTCTCAGTTTCCAGAGCTTTTGGGTTTTTGGAATGATAGCTATGAGACTATGAGTCTGGGTAAGGGGAGTCTGGCCCAGCACCAGGATCTAGGAATGACAGGGAGCTTCAGAATGCGGGCAGAGCCTGTGTCTCTAATGTGCCCCAATTCTGCTGCCCTGGTATCACGGACATGTTTGGAGAATCCGGGCGTGTGCATGTGTGTGTGTGTGTATGTCTGTGTGTATCCGTGTATACAGTAGGAGGAAGCTCCTTGCTGCTCCTCAGGTCAAGTCCACTTTCAGTGGCTCCTAGCAACATGCTTTGAAAGAATGAGGTCTTTATCAACCAAATAATCAGTAAATGGGTTTTGTTATTGTTTTCAAATTATTTAGCTCCATAGTCCCTATGAATATGCCCACAAATTTTGTAGAATAAGCATCCTCTGTGAGGTTTGCAATGTGTGGTGGAATCCCCGGGGTTGGGGGGTGTCACATCTCTGGCCTTCCTTTTTCAGCTGTGTTCTGTGAAGAGCAGGGGCAGGGAAAGCCTGGCCTCCCAACTCCCTCTCTCATACCTACTCCCAAGGATGGCAGGTCCTGCCTAGCAAGTGATAAAGAAAGCTGAAAAGCCTACAGGGAGGGGCACCTGAGCTTCTGCTTATCTGGATTGGGGAACACCCAATTATCCTCTACCAGCCAAGCAGCTTCACGTAGGGGCTAACCTCCCTTAAAGGGGAACACCCACTGAACCCTGTCACACCCTCAGAAGTTGTTTGCTTCCTGAAGAAAAGGGGGAAGTCCTTGAGCTCATTCTTCTGTTCCTAATCATGAAAGGAGACACCCCCCTTTCAGGAACTATTTTCTTTTGTCACTTACTCCCAACCATCACCTATACCTAAACTCGAAAAAATAACTAAAGCCTTCTTTTTGTCTTTAGACCTCCCTCTAAAAGCATGTCCTCCTCTCTGGACTGGTCCTCCTCTCCACCCTCTGGGAATCCAAGCCCACATATTTCAGGATGAGATCAGCCTCCAGCCACTCCCTCTGAGGCCTGGCTTCCCAACCTTGGTGACTCCAAAGCACACATCTGTTGCAACACACAGGGCCCACCCCTAGGCAAAATGGAGCTGGGGACACAGCTCTCAGTCAGCTGAGCTCCCACACTCACATGCCCCACCCATGCTAGCACAACCTTCCTCTTCCTTGGGGAGTAGCCTCCCTGGAACCCCTCTGTCTCCTCTCCCTGACAGGAAAGGCTCTGATCAAGGAATTTGCACTCAGATATAAATAATAACCCTGCCTTACCAAGGCAACCCTGACAGACAAACCTTGCAATTTGACTCAAAGGAATTGTATGTCGACCATGACGGTTTCTGGCATCACTCATAGGCAAAAAAGAAAAATGTATAGGCAAGGTGAGCCTTCTTAGTGCTCATCAGATTATGATGTAGGGCCACCAGGTCAGCTCTTGTCTTCTTGATCTAAGATAGACCATAGCAACATTCCTCAGAGGAAGGGACTCTGTTTCACTCTGTTTTCTGATTCAAATCAGGTCATGCAGTTGGATATCAAGACAGATTATCTGGAATTGGGATTGAGCTGGAAAGTGTGGGGCAGAGGGTTGCCAAAGGTTGAGCATACTGGAGGAAGGGAGTTGGGAAAGGAAAGGGAGACTTTGAAGAAAGATACTTGTTGGTCAGAAGAGGAAAAGAGAAACAAAGAAGCAAAGAGAGCCCTGGGTGGTTATGGGGGTGAGGCAGAAGACTAGTAAAAATGAATTTAAGGGAACAGTTAACATTTTTACATGCTTATTTTGTACTGGACACCTTAACTGTGTTATCTCATGTCATCCTCACAACACGTCTAGGAGATGAGAACTATTATTAGATCCATTTTACAGGGGAGGAAACAAAGGCTCACGAAGATTAATTGTGGGAAATCACGCAATCAGTGAATGGCAGAGCCAAGATTCAAATGCTTATTGATCTGACTCCAGGGCCCTCACCCATCTGAGAAAGGGGCCAAACACCTTTTGGTTGTAGGAGGAGCCTCCCTGGTGTATCTTGATAGAGGCCCCCAGACAACCCCTTCTCCTTACCACAACACAGAAACACCTACATGCTTCCCATGGGAGCTGCCTGCTCTTAAGCTAAAGACTGCTTTCTGGGAGGGCATCAGTAAATGTAATATGTGCTCTGGTAAAGGTTAGGTTAAGGCAGTTTACCTTCAGAAAACACAAACCAGAGGTCAAGGTCTTAAAGGAGTTGGGAAGGAGAAGCTCTCAGCAGGATGGGCTGTAGGAGCCGTAGTAGGTGTTGCAGTGCGTAGGTGGCACTGTAGCACCGAGTCCCCCAGACAGACTGGGAGTCTGAAGACACTAAAGACAAACTTAGCTTATTTCACCATTTTGCCCAGAGCTGACTCTACTCGCCATACACACAAGCGAGGGAAAAGTGCACAGTACAAGGGAGCTGATGCAGGTGTTGGAGCCTAGGTTCAAATCCTAGCTTTGTAGCCTACTTGCTATGTATCTTTGTTACTCCTCTGAATGTGGCAAGTGACTGGTCTGAATTTTCCACTTTCATCTGTAAAACGAGGATGAAAATAAAAACATCGACTTGAGATGTAAGATTGTTTGTGTAAATGGCTCAGCACAATGTCTGGTACTTAAAAGAAATTCATTAAATATCATGTCCATCTACCCTGCTCTTCACCACCTCTTGGAAGAAAAGGGAGTCCAAATTTAAAAGCCCTGGAAGTAGCCTCTAAAGATGACGAAGAACTGGGAACATTCATTGATTCATTTACCACATAAGCCCTGAATCCCTCTTTTGTGCCCTAGAGACTCAGACATAAATAAAATAGTCCCTGTTCTCAAGGAGCTCACATTCAAGTGGGCAAAGATCCAACAAACTCTTGCCATACAATATAAAACATTATAATAGAGATAAATTTAGGAGGGCTCTGAGGGTACCAAAGGGCACTGAGAAAGCTTCACAGAGAAAATATTTGCGAGACAAGCAGCAATTGTTAGGCAGACAAGAAAAGAGAGTGTATTCCAAGTAAAGGGAATACCATATGTTAAGGGACAAAACATGACAGATTTAAGTGGAGCTGGAACATCAGTTCAGGATGTAGTGAAGACTGGTGAGAGATTACACTGGAGGAGGAGTCAGAAGAGGTAGGGTATTACTGAGCAACACCTCTGAGCAGAGAAAAGATGACATTCAAAATTTATGATAACCAATATGGCATGGGCATTACCCAATTAGAAAGGACTCAGAACAGTAACGAAAGCCATATTGGGGCCTCTAAGGAAGGGATTCCTTATATTTAGAATAGTTTTGACAACTGAAGTGAATATAGGTAGATAAATAATGGATTGGCTATCACTGAGGCTTCCATGTTGTTTGAACATTTAGCCTAACAGGAACAGTAATATCTGGCATACAAGATATCTACTCAGTGGCACATAATACTATTTTGCGGAAACAGTTTTAGAAATTGCACCCAAATCTGTGTGTTAGAGATTCTTCACTGTGCTGCCAAAACTTGGGTATCTATTCAGTAGAATGTCAGGGAAGAAGATTACAGCATCTCAATAGCTCCTCTAAGCACACAGAGCATAGCCACACACATAACATGTCCCTAATCAATGTTGAATTGCTATAATGAAGTCGGTTGAATCGACTGTCTTTCCTTTGAAATGTGATCCCTGTCAATTTCTTTGAAATGTTGTATCTCATAATTCTAATTAACTCACCTCTTCCCCTTATCTTATTCATTGCCTTTGCTAATAATGTCAGATATTCTTAGGATAGAGAAGGAACATTTTTTAATTATCTTCAAACTCCATAGAACTCCCTCTCAGTTAATTATCTTCTTATTCTCCCTGACTCATCCATGGTCATCCCACACTATAGTCTTATGCTAGCAAGGATTTTATTGTCTGTTGTTTTTCTGAGCCCCCCAAGTGAGAGAATCAGTAATGCAGACTAGCCACACAATGAGATTATATTAATCATTTATTTGTAAGTGAACCAGGTCGCCTTTCACATCAGCTCTCCTAACATGTCAATTTTTATCACATCTAATATGAAACAGCCCAAAGGAATCAGTTCCATCTAAGTAATGACCTGTGAACAAATCTTTTAAAGAAAATTAGTAAGCACAAAAAAGATTTTTTTCACTCCAGTTTAGTCTTAATCAAAGCAATGGGACCAAGGTCATCTCCACCTACTGTGAGGGCAAATTCAACATTGTGTTTGCAGGAAGTGAGACCACAAGGTTTAGGCTTTGGAGGCAGACCAGCCTATGTTTAAATTCCAGTTTTACCACTTGCTCACTGTGGACCTTAGGTAAGTTTTAAAAATTCACTTAGCCTAGACTTCTGCATTTCTAAGTTTGGGGATAAAGGTACCTACCTTGAAGGGTTGTTGTGAGAATTAAAAGTAAGGTACAGAAAGTGGAATATGCTTAGGAGAGTACCCGGCAGTGAGTAGACACTCATTAGGTGATACACTGTATTATATTATTATTGTTATTGTGAGTCCATTGTAAACCAGAAAGAACAAGAGACCATGAGTCAGGAGCCTGAGTTCTGTTCTTAGCTGTACCACTAATGAGGCAGAGACATTCACTGAGAGATGGCTGATAGGTAACACGAGTTCCACCACTCTCCTAGTCAACATCTACGGCAGGCATCAGTAATCAATCATAGCATTTTTTTCCTAATGAGCAAAGACATGGATTTAGAATCATTCTCAGCACTGGATTCCAAACAGCCTCTACTGCTCAATTAAAGTTGGCAAATGAAATGAAACTTATTTGCCTTCCCTAGATTAAATGGTCTTAGATGTACCTTTTAGTGTTAACATACTATGGATCTATGGAAGAAATCGTCTCTGATAATGTTTACAACCCAACTATGAGGTGAAGTGAAGGGTTCAAGGTTCAGAGAGTGATTTAATATAATGAGTTGGAAACAAATAATTCAACTTGGTGTTGTGATACAGTTAAGATCAACTGGGTTTATGCCTGTTTCTTCTGCTGTGTCCTAGCTCTATGACCCTGGGCAAGTCACTAACCTCTCTGAGCCCCAGTTTATCATTTGTAAAAACAGACATAAGATGATTCTGTAAGATGTTAACATCAGGAGAAACTGAGTGAAGGATACATAGGGATTCTCTGTACTCTCTTTTCAACTGTCCTGTAAATCTAAAATTATTCTAAGATTTAAACATTTATTTTTTAATGGGCAGAAGGGCATCTGCCTTGAGGAGTTGTGGAGAGTAAACGAAATAAGGTGTGGGGAAGCACGTAAATAGTTTGATGTCTTTCTTTTCCCCCTTCCAGCCATCTCCCTTCACCTACACATTCAAACTTGTAGAACACCTGAGGAATCAGGAGATATGTTTTCGGGACTGTGGTGCCAGCAGGTTTACCTGCCTGACAGCATTGCAGTTCAGAGCCTGGCTGCCAAGCTGAAGCCCTGCAGGCAAGAAGGTTGGGTTTACACAGTCCTGGGAGCCAATGAATGCATCACACACTGCCAGAAAGCAAAATGGCCGACTTGCCTTTGTTGGAGTCAGCCTATGCGTGGGAGGAGGAGGGATGGAGCATGCAGGAGGAAGTGAAATAAGAGGACTGGGGTAGAATCTGGATGATAAGACTTGCAGGTAGTCAAGGAAGCGGGTTCGTGCTCCACCCACCCCCTTTTCCTTACAACTCTTTCTTGTCAGCTTTAGAATCATTCTGTTGAGTAAATGCACTGTTTCCAAATAGACCCTAACATATCCAAATAAGTTACTTGGGGGGTGGCGGGGAGGAGGAGACCCATGCTGTGTTCAGGCCTGTTTTGCCCCCCAAGTCCATTCCTTCCTTTTCACATCTCTGTTCTTGTAGCAGGGAAGCGGTTGGGGCAGGTTGGCCTTTGCAGGCTGTTCCCCAGGCTCTGATGGGTTTGGCCAATGGAAGGCACTGTTAGGATATTAGAAAGCAAAAGGGAGAGAGAAACCAGGGTATTTCTCTCCCCCTCCCCCTCTGCTTCATGTGGTGTCCCCAGCAGTGACTGTGTCTCTTTTTGTGGCTCTGGCTCTGCTGACCAGGTTACTGTGGCTCAAGTTTCTACAAAGTGTCCCAGCCCTGAGGTTCTAGCCAAGGAACAGTAGCAGCTCCCTGCTGTGACTAATCTCTAGGTTGCTTCATTGTCCTCTGCTTGGCATCACAGCTTTTCCATCACCTGTGTAATCAATTCCCTGCATTGAATTCCTTTTCCCTTAAATAAATACTCAGTGATTTCTATTTTCCTGGTTGGACTCAGAGTGATCAGTCATCCACTAGCCAACAGCAATGATTCCTTCTTTCTACTAGCTAGTTTGTATTTTCGAACACAAGGCTCTGAGAGACTTACTTGGAAAATTCTGGGTGGGGTATCAGGGGAGTGGAAGAGGTCTAGAGAATTAGACATGGAAGTCAAGCTCAGGAGAGCCCAGCACATAAAAGTAAGTCTTTGGAACAAGAAGGAGGCAGGAACAGAAAAGCAGTTAAGTTAGTCCTTCTGCTTCTCACATTTGCCCTGTCCCAGACTGTGGCTGCTCTGGGAGTCATCTGCCTTGGCAGAGAGCTAGTCCAAGCCTAGAAAGAGAGGAGAAATGAGGGCTCTCGGGTCAGCTCCAGGAACATGGAAAAAAGAAGAGAAAAACTCATGGGTGTGGCCAGCCTGCCTGTAGGTGGTTGTTGCAATCCAGTCAGATGGAGGAAAACAAACATAGGAGTCCAACTGATCCCATCAATCAGGCTGTCCTGATGGGCGAAGTGCAATGACTTCAACAGCAACAGAAAACACATGGTACTGTCCCCAGGACACGAGTCTCTTCACTTAATTTCCTTGCAAACTGTGTTTGGGGCTGTATAGACCCAGCCACAGTGCTTGAGTCCCATTTATCAGTCACTAATTGACTGTGTGACCTTGTACAAGGCCCTTAATAGCTCTGTGTCTCCATTCTTCTTTGTAAAACAGGGAGAGGGGAATCTGGCCCCCTGCTTACCTAAAAGGGCAGATTTTGAGTACCCAATACACATCAAACTGTAATTCCAGCTCTGAGGAGGTGCAAGAGGAGATGCCTGAGAAATGCTTCCTGTTGGGGACTGGGAAAGAAAGTAGAATGGAGGAACTCCAGTGTAGTGCTCAAGAGCACGGTTTGAAGGGAATTATCGTTAGTTTGGTGATGGGTGGATAATAATTTCGTCATTGTATATAAAAATATCCCTATTTTTGAGTTGCATAATGAAACATATAGGGGTAAAGAATAAAAGGGAAAAAGAAAAAGAGGTAGGTAAAGCTAACATAGAATATCATGATAGATGTTGAATCTGGGTGATGGATACCTAGGGGTTCATTATACTATATTTTTTACTTTCGTGTATGTATTTGAAAATTTCCATAATAACTTTTTTTCAAGCATGTATTTTAGAGTCAGACCAGGGTTCAGCCCCATTCATTCGGGCAACAAATAGGTATGACTAATACTGGATGCCAGGCCCTGAGCTTTGACTCAGTGGTGGTGGGCGGACAGGGCACAAAACAGGTCAAGTCAGGATTCCAAAGTGAAGAAAAGGCATTTAGATATTAGATAATCAGACAAAAATTGAAAAGTGCCCACTTCACCTCTCTATGTTCTTTGTAAAGTACTTTCCTGCTTGGAAGGGCAGAGTTTTGTCTGAAAAGTTCTTCCATAAGCCCTGGAGGCAAGAACCACCTCCAGCCTAGAAGGACACTGGAGCTGTCTTTTTCTGGCCTCCAGTGGCCAGCAGCTAGGCAGACCTGGAGCCCTCCACGTTGGAGATCACTGACTTCTGGTGTGGGCTGCATTACCAGTTTCCTGAGCAACTCATGTAGGCACCCCATCCTCATCCCCAGGAGATTTCAGGGCCTCCTTAGGTCACAAGCAAATTGCTGTCTCACTCTCTCACCTGTCTCTCCCCCTCAAACATGCACAGGATTATGTAATTGAAATAGAGAAAAAAACAAAAAAGGTTGTCTCAAAAGTTAGACCTGTGTTTCAATCCCCGCTTTACCACTTACTATCAGTGTGACTTTGATCAAGTCACCTCCAGGCTCTGAGCTTTTGTACCCTCTTCTGTTAAATCATGATAAAATGGTACTTCCCTTGTAGGATGACATGAGGATTACCAAGGAAATGCAGGCAAAGTGCTTAGGACAGTGCCAGGTAGGTGGTATGTCCTCCAAAATCTGAGCACTGCTATTGTTCAGGGAGAGGAGAGGAAACAGTCTAGCCTCTGCCCTGGTGAAGAGGGGAAAAGACAGGAGTTGAGGTCTCACAGTCACAGCCCAGTGATGAAGCATGCAATGGTCCTCTTCAATGGGGGCTTTGAGACAAAAGATCAGATTCATCTCCCCACTAGGCCAGGAAGAGCAGAAGTGGACACCCTCTGGTTTGGGGGCACCCTCGAAATTTAGAGGACACCCAAAAAGGAAAGCCAGTTCTGAGCCCATTGCCAAAACGTTTGGCTTCCCACAAAGCAGCCCCTGAAACAACCTACACACACTCCCCACCTTCCATGACAAATACTTTTCCCACACCCTGGCAGTTATCTAGAAACAGCCCTGAAGCTGAGCAGGTTCTTTGGCCCTGTAACAGTTCCAGATCCCAAAGCTCCAGCTGCTAGCTCAGGATCTGGGAGTATAAGCCTAGGGCTGCCTGAGGCTGGCACACCACCGGCTGAATCACGCACAGCCCCACTGTCCCCCATATGCTGACTGGACATATAGAGGGATGGCCTCCTCTTCCTGGAGACCAAGTAGAATGTTACAGAAGCAACCCTAGTGCCACAACTTACAGATTCCATTTTCCAGTTGAGGAGGCAGAAGCACGGAGAGGTTAAGTGAGTCATCCACCAGGAGCAGATGCATGCGCAAAAGCAGGCAAGGGGCTCTAGGCCTCCTCGTCCTTCAGCCGGCCTTCTTGCCCTTTGCTCTCTGCTGTCTCTGAGTACAGTAAGTCCTCACTGAACGTCCTTGGCAGGTTCTTAGGAACTGGACTTTATGTGAAACAACGAATAACGAAACTAATTTTACTGTAGGTTAATTGATATAAACAAGAGTTAAGTACCCACAGCTTATTTCTGGTCACAAAAAAATCACCAAATTTCTAAATAAAGATCCAAACACCAGCCTGGGCAACATGGTGAAACCCTGTCTCTACTAAAAATACAAAAATTTAGCCAGGCATGGTGGCACATGTCTGTAGTCCCAGCTACTCAGGAGGCTGAGGTGGGAGGATCACCTGAATCCTGGGAGGTTGAGGCTGCAGTGAGCTGTGATTGCCCCTCTACACTCCAGCCTGGGTGAGAGGAGTGAGACCCTGTCTCAAAAACAAACAAAAAACCAAATAAACAAAAACCACCCAAATATTTATAATATTAAACATTAATAAGTTAATTAAACATTAGCAGTAAGTGTGAGCTACACATACATTTAGGAAAGATTAATAAGAACAAGTAAGAGAATTATTTTCCTAATTTTTGGTGAATCAATGAGTGACAGCAGTTGTAGCGATGGCGGGTCAGGTCAAGGAATAAACATTTGCAAGGCAAAATCATAAGGAGCCCCTCCTGCCACCCAGTAGTTCCAGAAGAATCACAAAAGTGGCAACTCACTGAGTGCTTTCCTATCGTGTCATTTATTATCATGGCTTTGTATGGTCATTGTGTACTTTACAAGTTTTCATTTTCCAATAATTTGTATTCACTCATTCAGTTATTTTCTAACCTGCTTATTCCAGTTCAGGGTCACAGGTGGCCGGAGCCCATCCTGGCAACACAAGGAGCACGAAAGGTGGGAACCACCCTGGACAGGACGCCATCCTGTCCATGGACAGTGGCCCTGGGGAAAACCAAATTTTCCCCATTAACATTATAATTAAAGGACTTTGAACAAAACAACGTTATTCAAGGACCTGCTGTATAGGTTTGTGCCAAGTAGTTCTCAGGCCAGGGTAGGCCAAGAGGCAGGTGAAGAGAGAAGAGGGATGAACTCTAGAAGAAGAAACTTTTAGAAGCACCAGTGGGATGATGATATGGCAAATAGCACAGGCCTTAGGAGTGAGGGACAGAGGGGCTTGGAGCCTGGTTTCTGCTCTTCCTGGTTGTGTGACCTTGAGCAGTGTACTTTATCTCACTGAGCTTCAGCCTCCTCACTTGTAAACTGAAGATAATAGCATCTGCCTTGTAGGGCTGTTGTGAGGATCAGAGATGAAAATAAAGCACCTGGTACATAGTAATTGCTCAATAATAATAATGATCAACTAGGGTCTGCTCTCTGCCAGGCTCTGGGATAAGCATTTTACATGCTTTAGTTTATTAATTTCTCATAACAACTGTGAAGTAAACACTGTTATTAGCCCTTTGTGTAGATGAGGAAAGTGAGGGTCCTGGAAGTTAACTGGTCCAAAATGACCCAGCTAATTAATGACGGTACCAGGGTTTGAACCCATGTAGTTGGACTTCACAATCAGCTCTCTTAAGTTCTTTACTTCTTGCCTTGTTTTCATGGGAGATGCAGTCTCCGGTGGGAAGCAGGCCCAAGAAGAGGGACAATGTGCAAATTGTGCAAATGTGGTCTTAATCCAGGAAGCAAGGCTTGTTTCTGCACATGTCCTCATAAAGAAGTTTCAGAGGGAAGGCCAAAGCCCAGGCCCTTGCATCTGTTGCACATGTCTTTAGCCATATGCTTTCTAATCCACCCACAAACTCACAACCCCAGCTCAAACACTCAAACTCACATATATATACCATCAAGTCTTTTTATTGCTGTCTCTTTAATGCTTCCCTGCCTTTTTAATTTCATGGAACACAAAGAAAAATATATTTTTCAGGCTTAAAGGGTGTAAATGATCAATATCTTGGTACATCAATTGAGTCACTTTACTGTAACCCAAAGTACAGCACTTTGCTGTAACCCCTCTATATACTCTGGGCACAATGATCTGAATATAAATTTCCTGTCAAACATAGGCTCAAAAGGCACTCTTGTGTGAGCCCTTGTAAATGTATTAATGTATGGTATTGGCTTCTTTAAAAATTGTGGTAGAAGGCTGGGCACAGTGACTCATGCCTATAATCCTAGTCCTTTGGGAGGCCGAAGTGAGAGGACTGCTTGAGGCCAGGAGTTCAAGACCAACCTGGACACCAAAGCAAGGCCTTGTCTCTACAAAAATAAAAATAAAATAAATTGACCAGGCATGATGGCACATGACTGTAAGTTCTAACTACTTGGGAGGCTGAGGTGGGAGGATCACTTGAGCCCAGGAGTTTGAGGCTGCGGTGAGCCATGATTACACCATTGCACGCAGACTGGGTGATAGAGTGAGACCTTGTCTCAAAAAACAAAACAAAACAAAACAAAACACCTGTGGTAGAAATGGGAGCATTTAAATCTTTCACTACATTTTGGGTTCTGGACCCATTTTCTCCCATGTACATTTGAAGCTGATAGTTGAATAATTACTTGATACTTAATGTGATGCTGTACATTTTTAGACATGCTATTTTAAATGTCAAATCAATATGAATTTATTTGTCAGTCTTTCCTACAAGCATGGATCATAACAAACTCATCCACGATTCATGAGAATGTAAAATATACTCTCATGGGAACTTTATCTTAATTCAATATTATTGCTCTTTTAAAATGAAGCATTATCTGTTTTCCCTTTTGAACAGAGTTCATTGGTAACTGTTCATCACAGGAGAAGCATAATATTTTTCACATTTTTTAAGCCTTTGGCAAAATCAGGGATGAAATCTGGTTATGTGTTTATGATGCCAAAACATCTGGATGAATTAAAAAAGGGGAAGAGGATGCTGTTCAAGGACTAGGCTGTTCGGTCCAAGTACTACTTGCCAACATCTGGGTGTCTGGCACAAGAGAGTTGACAGTATGTCCTTTCCATCCACAGGTTATGGCTTTGTATATAGAGATGGTTTCTCACTAAAGACAACTTAGATGCCTCTTTGATTAGGGAATATACCAGAAGTTTAAAGTGGAAGTGGTGGGAGGAAGAGAAAATTACAGCAGAAGACATTCCTAAAACGGTTCTGCCACTGCCATAGAGTCGTAGTCTGAGCAAAAGCCAGATGTAGGAATGTGCAAGATTTCTACATTAAAGTAGTACTGGGAGGCTGCAATAATGTTTTAGAAAATTGTGGCTACTATACAAATCATAGAAAGGTGGAAGAGAAATCTTTAATGTATCACTTATCAGAAAACTATTTAGTCTAAATCAGCACTTATTAATCCATGTTCACTGTAGACTGATGTGGTGCCCCCAAGCATGATGGTTGGGAAAAGAATGACTTGATCATGAATTCAGCAGTCCAGGGCCCATGTGGCAGTCACATGTATTCTTAATACACTATTCAACTGTAGCTCAGAATTGAGTTGGTGGACATTCACAGCCTCAGTGTGAATGCGGGGAAAACCAAACAAGGGGACTTTCTTCTATAAAACCAAACCCCAAAAAGCTCAGTAGACACGCTGAAAATCAGCCTGGGAGAAAAGAGCTTTCAGTACACCTTTTAATACTGAAGATCACTAGAAAATAACCTAAAGTTGTGGAAGGAAGGAAGGAAACAGGCAAAGAGAAAGAGCTTCAAAATTATTCTCTCCATTCCCAATCCCACAGTAAATCAGGCACCTTTTGAAGTTGAGGCTATGCTGAATAACCATATTGCAGCTGACAAAAAAGTGGGTATGAGAAGGTAGCAACCAGCTGCTGTTCACCACTGAAGCTGGTTCAAGAATAAATAATTTTCAACAGTCGTGGGAAAGAAAGGCATACTACAGAAAGGGTTTACAAGGGAGACTCAAGAAACTTCCTTCTTGGAAGCCCTTATGATCAAATTCTAGATGAAAAAACAATTTCACTTTCATGACTGATAAGTTTGTTTGACTTGATTAATTAACTGTTTGTTTAGAGTGACCAGATAATTTTGTCATTACAGCTCAATCCCTCCTGAAACTAAACATGATCTAAGAACTCAGCAGAGCCATCTCTATTTTGCTGGACGACAGCATGTGAGATTGTGAGATTTCTATTTGGCGCTCTGCTTTTTGGATCTACAGTAGTGGAGAGTCCCCTGAGATCCTCTGTGGGCATATTCAGTTCACCTAGGTACATGAGATCTGATTTCAAGATAAAATATTTAAAAAAACACTTCTGAGCTGCTACTTCTCAAATATTGTGGTTAAAAGCAGTGTTGATGTTCTCGTCATTCTTTTATGCAATCAAATAGGTAATCAGAGTTATTAAAATATATGTATATATTTCAATGCAATTAAATATTATTTTCACTTTGAAATTTTAAAAAAGGCAGAAAGCTTGTAAACATTTATTTTATTTTTCAACTTGAATTGACCCCTGTGTTTAAAAAAAAAATAGGTTTTCATCATGGATCTACAGGGGACTCCATGTTTCATATATTTATGTACCTTGTAGGAATTCAGTAAATATAATTCAGCCTTGAATCCCATCAGTTTCTTTTCAAACATTGCTTAATGTAGGCATGTGTTTTATTTAAACATCAATGTAGATATTTTATGGCATCCTGCCACATATAACTTGCAATGTTTCTCCATTGGATCAAGTTTGTATCTTGTTCAAGTGAAGAAAAACAACTAATGGTTAATCGGGGGACAAACACATTTCACACACTTCCAATACTCGGTGGTAAACAAGCTAGCTGACTCAGTGTCCTTGGTGAAATAAAACTTTCTCCTAGAGCCAGGAATCAAATAAACACAGGATGTATCTATGCTTCTCAGACTTTTGTTTTCAGATGGAATCATGGTCTGCAATGACCCGACTGTCTGACTTCTTATTTTTCCTTCCTTCCTTCTTTCTGCTGTTCCTCCTCTCCTCCCTCCCTCCCTTCCTCCTTTCCTCCCTTCCTCCCTTCCTCCTTTTCTCCCTTTCCACTTTCTCCCTTTCTCCCTTCCTTTCTACCAAACTCTCAGCATAAGGCTTCTCATATTTCTGGCTTTGAAGGTTGAATACCTGTTACACAAGGTAACAAGAGAAAAAAAAACAAAAAGAGATTGGATAACCTTAAGGGTATGGTAAACTAGATTTACAAAAATTGACTGTGTGAGATTTTATTTACTTATTTTGGCTGGAGCTACTGGCTGCTACCATTTGCAAAGGGATGATAAATTTCAGTCATACCCATCTTTTTCATGGTAGCAAGCCAACTTGTGGCAGACCTAAGTGGCAGAGACAGAACAAAATCCCAGATGTTTTGACTGCCAGTCCAGTGCTGTTTCCACTGTTGCAAGCAACCTCATCTATTGATAAAATATTGTGGCATTTCAGGTGTAAACCAATGAGGGTTTCCTAAACAACATTTTACAGAAAAACAGTTAACAAAGGATCTTTTGTCAACTAAGTCTGAATATTCTGCATAAATTAATAAAATAAATACTGCATATTCTGTATTTCCTTGGAGATTTGCAGTGCATTCATTCACATTTTAAAGGCTCTTAGAAGCCATAAAGAACCCTGTTCAATTTTCTTTAACTCAAAATGTTCCAACTTCTTTGACTATGGATCCTTTTTAATCTCATTGCATACCTATTAATATCTTCTAGGGTTCCACAGTGCACATTTTGGGAAACACTAGTAAAATGAATCAGGAATATGTGAATTAAAAAGTACTTATTCTCTGGACACTGCTTAAAAAGATATGATACCCCTGGTACTGGAATCTGACCATTCTGGTTTCCTAGCCAATTCACACTCTCCCCACTGCATACATCACACAGTTTGCTGATGGACTTTTTGCTTCCAGTTGCTAACTGTGCTCAGGTTTCTCTAATTAGCTACTCTTGAGCCAATTACCTGGCAGAGCAATGGTTCTTAAAGTGTGGTCCCTGGACCAGAAGCATCAGCATCACCTGAGAACTTGTTAGAAATGCATATTTGTGGACCTCACTCGCTTCAGACCTACTGAATTAGAAACTCAGGGGTGGGATATAGCAATCTGTGTTTTAAGAAGCCCTCCAGGGGCTTTTGATGCACCCTCACACCTGAGAACCACTGATCTTCTAAGGCAAGGCTTTAAGTCACTTTTCCTATACCTGCTATTATTTCATCCTTCCTCTTACCATTCAGAAAACAGCCAAGACAAAGTAAGGTACATCCTAGTGACATGTGCCTGCATAATGGTCTCCTCCCTGTCCCTCCCCAGTATCTATGACAAGAAGCTGCCCCACAAACTCAATGCAAAGCTGAGACTTCTTAAAGGTACCAGACCTTTGTCTCTGAACAATAAACACATTTTAACACACCTAGGTTTGGAAGGATGGTTACATACTGAGTTCTTCACAATCCTATCAATCAATAACAAATATCACCTCATTGCCTATTTAGTACAAAGCATTGTGCTCCATGTCATGGGCTTTCATAGAAAAACTTGATGTGGGCTCCTCTGCAGTTTGGGATGTTACAATGTCATTTAAGAGAGATAACGATCATATCAAAAATCGTCCAACAACACAAAGCAGTGATTAGGAAGTGCCAGAAGAATGCTACTGAACAATATGCATCCAGACTGTAAAGACAGATTGTTGAAAGAACATTCCGTTGAGAAGTAGAGAACATGGGTTTTAGCCCTCCTTCTTCCAGTTAACAGCCCTGTGGCCTGCGGCAAGTCAAAATCTCTGCTGGTTTTAGTTGATATTCTAAATCAAGTTGTAAATTAAGAGTAATATTATAATACCATACATCCCCAAAGGCAGAGAATAGAAACAGATGCACTCTTAAGATACCTTTTAGTCTAAGAACTATGATTCTAGGAAGTTAGGAAGTCTCAAACTGAATTCTGCAGATGCAAGCAGGGGTGCCATTGGCCATGGTCCTAGAGAAAGCATGTTCCAATGCAGGGTGGCCAGGTCTTCCGATTTTTCTAGAGAAACTGGAAATTAATATTTTATGTGAAATTTGTCCACTTAAATGTTTTAGCAGCTAGTTCTAATATTTTAATTGGGCCAAACCAAACATGTCTGTAAGCCAGATGTGGCTTGTTAACTTTGTTAATTGGTAACCTCTGGACTAGACAGAGGCCACGTAAGTCTTCATTGGAAAGGTGGGACTGTGGGGATTTCTGCAGAAGTTGAAAATAAATGGTGGTATCAATTTAATCATTAAGATGCCTCATCTCAAAAACAGTCAATATTTTTTTTCTCTTCAAGTCTTTGTTTAGTATTACACAGGCATGGCTGTAGTTAATTATAGACTGCTTAGATCCCTTCTCCTTAAAGCTTTCCCTGACCACCTCAGCCCCAAGTGCTTTCTCCCTCCCTTGAGTTCCCATAGCAATTCTTTTCCATGCAATTCATTTGGAAATTAATCATACAGTGCCCTGTGGCATCTTTTCTGTTGTGGTCCTGAACTGCTATTTAAATATGTTCTAATTATTTAAGTTTCCACATGTTTGCATCTTCTCTTCTGAGTTACAAAGCTCTTTGAGAATAGAGGTTAGGTCTTATTCCCCCACAGTGCCTGGCATAGAGGAGAAGCTTGATCTGTTTTGAATTTAATTTCAAAGGAGTGCAGGAGCAGGATAGTGTACCATAGGGTACATCAGGTGATTTTAGATCTCATTCTTTCCAATACAATCTGTCCTCTTTATTATATGTGAACTTATAAATGTCTATTTAATAATAATAGCTTCAAGAAAAGTCAAAAACAATACACAGAATGACAGAATATTCACAAACATATCTGATGAGATTTGCATGCAGAATATATAAGAACTGTTACAGCTCAATAATAAAAAGACAACCCAGTTTTAACATGGGCAAAGAATTTGTAGGGACATTTCTCCAAAGTAGCCATAAGAATGGCCAATAAGCACATGAAAAGATACTCAACCTCATTAGCCATCACGGAAATGCAAATCAAAACCACAATGAGACACTACTTTACACACAGTAGGATGGCTATAATAATAAAATAAAATAAAATAACAAGTGTTGGTAAAGATGTGGAAGAATTGAAACCCTCATTCCCACTACTGGAGGGAATTTTAAATAGTGCAGGCTCTTTGGAAAATAGTTTGGTGGTTCCTCAAACCATTAAACATAGTGTTACCATATGATCCAGCAATTCCACTCCCAGATGTACACCCAAGAGATTTAAAAACATACCTTTGCACAAAAACTTGTAAATGAATATTCATAGCAGCATTATTCATACTAGCCAAAAGATAGAACCAATCCAAAATGTCAATCAACTGATAAAATGGAAAATAGTGATATATTCATATAATGAACTATTATTCAGCCTTAAAAAGGAAGTAAGCTCTGATACATATACAACATAGATGAACCTTAAAAACATTATGCTATGTTCTCACTTGTAAGTGGAAGCTAAACATTGGGTGCACATGGACATAAATATGGGAACGACAGACACTGGAGACTACTAGACGGGGGAGGAAGGGAGCTGAGCAAGGCCTGAAAAACTACCTATTGGATGCTTACTCTCTGGGTGACGGGATCAGCTGCACCCCAAATCTCAGCATCATGCAATGTACCCATGTAACAAAACTGGACATGTACACCCTGAATCTAAAATGCAAGTTGCAATTTTTAAAAAGACAGTTATGCTAAGTGAGAGAAGCTAGTCATAGAAGACCACCTATCGTATGAGTTCATTTATATAAAATGTCCAGAAGAGGCAAATCTGCAGAAACAGAAAGTAGGTTAGTGATTACCTGGAGCTGGGAAAGGGGAGAGGGAGCTGCAGGGATGGAAATGGCTGCCAGCGGGTATGAGATTCCTTTTTGGGATAATGAATATTTTCTAAAAATTAGATTATGGTGATGGTTATACAACTCTGTGAAATACTAAAAATGACTGAACCGTATACTTCAAATAGGTGAATTTTGTGGTTTTACAGTATGTGAATTATATCTCAATAAAGCTGTTTTTAAAAGCTAATATTTATATAGCACCTACCATGTGCCAGACATTCTTTTAAGTGTTCTGTATGTATTAACTCATTTAACCCTCACAAAATCCTAAGAGGTAGGTAAGTACTTTCATTGTTTCTATTTGACAGATGGAGAAATGGAGGGATGCAAATGTTAAGTAATTGCCTGAGGTCTCACAGCTAGTTGGTGGTGGAGCTGGGATTCAAATTCAGGCCATCTGGATCTAGAGTGTTATGTTCTTCAATACAGTGCTACATCGGAACTGAATAGTCAACACTTGTTATTTTTCTGTTATTCTGCTGGAACTATGATACAGTCTTAGGTTTTCAAAGTGTCTTCTCTGCACAGACTTGGGCTACACTAGATGTGAGTGTGGGGAAAGCTGATTAGCAAATAAACCAAACAAAGGAAAGAGGCAACAGAATAAGAAAGAGGAGTGAATGCATAGCCATTCTGATTCCCCAGGTGTTTTGCACCTCTTTATTTTGCCCTTTTCAGGAAGGGTATGCACCTTGCACCTAATATGAAAGATACTATGTCCAATGAGCTATGGCGGGGGTTTGGGCAAATCCTTATAGAAAAGCTCTTATAGTGACTCAGCCAGCCACATCTGTCACCTTCTGGAGGATGGTGACCCAGTTCAGAGTGAGCCATGATACAGAATGGAGATGACTCACATTTTCCTCTGGATTCCTAGGAACAAACAGAGTATCTGCCTGGATTCCTTTGATCCTCAAGTTCCAGAAGATGGCTGGGTTCATTCATTCAAGTAAAAGTATTTATTAAGTTAAATGCAAAGGGATACAAAGTTGGCAATAAAAACCATTTAGTGAGTGCTTACTATGTGCTATGCTTTATAGGTACTAAGTTATTTAATTCTTAAAATATCCCTGTGAGGTAGGTACTCTTATTATTACCCTCATTTTATAGATGAGGAAACTGGGGCTGAGGAAGATTGAGATCATACAATTATGAGCAGAATCAAGATCCAAACCCAAATCTCTCAGATTCCAGTGCTTTTTTCACTATAATATACTGACCCCAACAAATGTTTAATGAGCCCATACTTAACACCAGGCACTATGGCGGAGAGAGTAATACAAGGGTTCTGCCCTCAAAACACTTTAAACCAGCTTGGAAGACAAGACACAGACACAACAAAAGTTAAGTAATGCTATAATAGTGCTATATAATAACACATGTATATTACATATACAAGTAGGTTAAATATACGATAACAGTGAAACAATAGAAGAAATGATGATGTATAATATTTACTAACATTTGCAATGTGTCAGGTTCTGTCCTAAAGGCTTTACAAGTATCATCTTATTTACTCTGTTTTATACATGACGAAGCTGAATCAAAGAGAGGCGAAGTAATTGGCTCAACATCACATAGCTTATAAGTGGCAGAGTAAGAACTAAAACCCAGGCAGTCTGCCCCAGAGCCCATCCCTTTAGTTGTTATATTGTTTTGCCATGATAAGGATGGTGCTATCATAGAGACATGGAAAAATGCTATGAGAGCTCAAAGGAGGATTAATTAATTCTATCTGGAACAGTCTGGAAAGAGTTCCCAGAAGAGGCAATAGTTGCGCAGGGTCTTAAAGGAGAGTAGGAATTTACTGGCGAGATAAGAGTAAGGATGTCCTAAGCAGAAGGAACAGCTTGTGCATGAATTTCTGCAAAGGCTTGATTTATCTGAGGAATGTTGGAAAGTTCAGTATGACTGGAGTTTAGGGTATGTCAGGATTGTGAAGGGGTGGGGAGAAGCAGTAAAAGTGGAAGATGAAACTGGAGTGGTAGACAGAGTAATAAGAAAGTGAGGACCTTATATACAGTAGAAGAATTCATTAAAATGAGCTCTAATATGAGTCTACTGTAAGATTCTGCCCCTTTTTATTTACCCCTGATTTGGGAAAAGGCCCCTTTCCTCTCTCCAAGCTTGGGAAACGAATTTTGCTAAGCAAAGATAGGAGTTCTTGAAGGGAGGAGGGTGTGAAATGTATACTCTTTGGAAAGGAGAAGGGGCATGGTGGAAAAGAAGACTGTTGTGGGCAAGCCTCCTGGGAAGAACACCCTCTTATATTCAACTGAGAAAGGGACAAATAACCTTCTCCAATCTACCATCAGGTTGGGTGCAATCTTAAGTCACTCATCTCATATACACGCACTCTGGGAAGAGGGGTGGTTCTGAGATGAGGAGGAAAAAGCTATTAGTTGGCTTTTTGCAAGAGTTTCTGATCCCAGACTTAGCTCCTTAGTCGTCTCTTCATCCGTGGGTCTAGGGGAACCCTTTGATTCCGCTCCCACTGCATCATGTAAAACTGAGTGAGTTCTACTGTACCTTATAGGCCACAGGTCACCAAAGAAGGTTTATAAGCCAGAGAGTATAGGAAGCTCAATACTGGGGCAGATTGAAGCCTCAACTAGAGGAAGGAAGAAACTAATCAGAGGCAGGAAGCCTGGTCCAGCTGAGAAATGACATGGAATTTAATTAACACAGTGGCCCCGTGAGTGGAAATGGGGAGAAGGTCTTTGATTCAGGCAACCCTTCTGGGGTAGACTTGTAGGAATGGGTGACAAATTAAATGCAGAGGAAAAGGGAAGGAGAAAAAGAGAGAACTCTAAAAGATAACCCACTAATTTGCCAAACTAATGACCAGTGGGAGGTTTGTTTACAACTCATCTACTTTTAGTGTGGCCTTCTAATGCAGGGAGACGGCCTTGGTTGTCAGACTGGGATGATATATCAAAACCAGCTATGAGTTACACCCTTCCTTCCTATTTCCTTTCTAGTTTTCCTTTTAGTTTAACCCTCAAATCCATGGTTCTCCACTTTATCCTTTTTAGTTTCTCTTCTGCTATTTTAAGAAAGGGAATTAGAAAGTATTAAAGTGCCATTTTCACAAGCTTCGTCCATGTCTCCCAGATCCTGGCTGCCTTTGTTTCTTGTTGTTGTCGGTGGTGTTTGGGTTGCTGGGGTTTTTTTTTTTGTTTGTTTCCTGTACAATTAGAACATTGCTTATTCACTCTCTGTTCAATAAAGTTCATCATGACCCATTGTGCTCTTTCTTCCCAGACTTGTATATAATTATCTTGTGTTTGTGTGTGGTTTGTTTCTTCTATGTTTTTTCCACATGGCCTTCTGAATTTTCACTAAAGTATTGAAAAACAAAGAGAGAATTCTGACTAAAGCATAGGCCTGGAGTGAATAAAGAATTCTTAGGAAAGAATTTTTTAAAATACTATCAACAGCGTAGATTCAGACTTAAATCAGATTAATCTGTCTAAAATGCATCTGTTTATTTTTTTTAATTTTTATTTTAGATTCGGGGGTACATGTGCAGGTTTATTACAAGGGTATATTGCATAATGCTGAAGTTTGGGCTTCTATTGATTCCATCACCCAGATAGTTTTTGGAGTCCTTAATGTCTATTGTTCTCATCTTTATGTCCATGTGTACCCAAGGTTTAGCTCCCACTTATAAGTGAGAATATGTGATATTTGGATTTTTTTGCATTAATTTGCTTAGGATAATGGCCTTCAGCACATCCATGTTCCCATAAAGGACATGATTTTGTTAATTTTTATGACTGGGTAGTATTCCATGGTGCAGGTGTACCACATTTTTTTATCCAATCCACTATCGATGGGCACCTATGTTGACTCCATGTCTTTACTATTGTGAATAGTGCTGTGATAAACATACAAGTTCAGGTGTCTTTTTGGTAGAATGATTTATTTTCCTTTGGATATATACCCAGTAAGAGGACTGCTGGATCAAATGATATTTCTATTTTTAGATCTTTGAGAAATCTTTAACTGCTTTCCACAGTGGCTGAACTAACTTACATTGCCACCAACAATGTATAAGCATTCCCTTTTCTCTGCAACCTCTTCAGCATCTGATGTTTTTGACGTTTTGCCATTCTGACTGGTGTGAGATGGTGTCTCATTGTGGTTTTGATTTGTATTTCTCTGATAATTAGTAATGATGAGCATTTTTTCATGTTTGTTGGCCACTTGCATGTCTTCTTTTGAAAAGTGTCTGTTCATGTCCTTTGCCCTCTTTTCAATGGGGTTGTTTTTTGCTTGTTGATTTAAGTTCCTTATAGATTCTGGATATTAGTCCTTTGTCAGATGCACAGTTTATGAATATTTTATCCAGTTCTGTAGGGTATCTGTTTACTCTGTCGATAGTTTCTTTTGCTGTGCAGAAGCTCTTTGGTTTAATTAGATCCCACTTGTCAATTTTTGCTTTTGTTGTAACTGCTTTTGATGACTTAGTCATAAATTCTTTGCCTAGGCTGATGTCCAAAGGGTATTTCCTAGGTTTTCTTCTAGAATTTTTATAGTTTGAAGTCTTACATTTAAGTCTTTAATCAATCTTGAGTTAATTTTTGTATATGGTGATAGCTAGAGGTCCAGTTTCAATCTTCTGCATATGGCTAGCCAGTTATCCCAGCACTATTTATTGCATAGAGAGTCCTGTCCCCATTGCTTATTTTTAATCAACTTTGTCAAAGATTAGTTGGTTGTAGGTGTGTGGCTTTGTTTCTGCATTCTCTATCCTGTTCCATTGGTCTATATGTCTTTTTCTGTACCAGCAACATGCTATTTTGGTTCCTGTAGCCTTGTAGTATAGTTTGAAGTTGGGTAATGTGATGCCTCCAGCTTTGTTCTTTTGGCTTTGGTTTACTTTGACTATGTGGGCTCTTTTTAAATTCCATATGAATTTTAAAATCTTTCTTTAAATCTGTGAAAAGTGACATTGGTTATTTGATAGGAATAGCGTTGAATCTGTAGATTGCTTTGAGCAGTATGGCCATTTTAACAATATTAATTCTTCTGATTAATGAGTGTGGAATGTTTTTCCACTTATCTGTGTTGTCTCTGATTTCTTTCAGCAGTGTATGGTAATTCTTCCTGTAGAGATCTTTCACCTCTTTGGTTAGATGTATTCTTAGGTATTTAATTTTTTTATGTGACTATTGTAAATGGATTGCATTCTTGATTTGGCTCTCTGATTATGTTGTTGTCCTACTACAAAATCTTTTACTGCCCCTTCAAGACAATGGAAGGAAGTTCAAGTTTCTAATCCTTGTGTGTTCTGTCCCTAATACAATTTTGCGACCTTAATTCCTACTACTGTCCTATGTGTAGCTACATTTTCCCATGTCTGTACCTTTATGCATACTATCTTTCTCACCCTGCCCCATTCCCATCTGTTGAAATACCAACTGTACCAGAATGCCTGGGAAATCTGATGGGGATAAGGAATCAGACCCGTGTTTCAAAGTCAGATTTGCTACTTACTGACTGAGAGATGTTGGGCAAGTCATTTCCTCTCACAGAGACTCAGTTTCCTCATCTGTAAATGAGAATTATAATAATCTCTTCTGAAAGTTGTAGCGAGAAATAAATTATATGATATACATAGCTACATCTACCCAGCACTCATCAAATGGTAGATGCTCAATAAATTATTAAATTGATATGTTTAGGGGATTTGAAAAGACCATTCAAAGGCCATCCATGCATTTCAAATCACAAATCCCTGAATTTTAGTTCATCAGTACTGGGAAGTCTGTCTAAATGAAAAATGGTACTTTTTTGCTTCCCCATTTGCCATTGCTTTCCTCATCCCTCAGGAGTATGTTTACATGTGCATGTGTGTGTGAAAGAGGGTATGTATGTGTTAGAGAGAGCTGGGTATTTACTTTGGCAGCCACATTTCAGAATGAGATGAAAAAACAAGACTTGTTTTTAAAATACATAAAATCACATGCTTGGGAAGTTGAGTCACTTTAAAGAAGGCCCAGAGTGGATCCAGAAAAGAAAAACAGGACTGAGCAGAAAGCCACGAGAGGCTGCCATGTTCTCTAGTTCTGAAGTCACAACTTGTCACTGAGGGAAGAGTCTCTTAAAATGAAGGTAGCAGCCTAACAGAAGACTTCTGTGACTCAGAATTTCAAAGAATATGAAAAGAATAACTGAGGGCAAGATTTTTTTTGTTTGTTTTTCTCTGTTCCTCATGGAGAAAGAATTAATATCAGATGAAAATCAGAATCTCACCAAACCATTTACTAAGAAAGTAGGCCAAGTAAAGACTCTCCTTGAAAGCTATAATAGAAATGGAAAACAATCAAGAATGGAACACTAGAGAGCAATTGAAAGGTACAATGAAAAGCAGATGGGGGTGGTATGATAACGAGTATCACGAAAGAGCTAGCATGTTCTTAAAAAATCAGGGAAAGGTCTCCAAACTTTATTTGAGTAGTGAGAAAAATGGTGGGACCAGACGGCCAGAGTGAGCAGGCCCCATGGAGAAGCTGTGCTTGCTGTTAGGAGAGGTTAATGTTTCACGAGACTGGCAGAGGCAGCAGTGGGCAGCAGGGGTGGGGGTGGACGGGTGTCCAGCAGGCGCCATTTCAGTATCTTCTCCATGGAGAAGCTGTGTTTGCTTTTAGGAAAGGTTAATGTTTCACAAGACTGGCAGAGCCAGCAGTGGGCAGCGGGAGTCAAGGGTGGACGGGTGTACAGCAGGCACCATTTCAGTGTCTCTAAGGACCATTCAAATGAAATTGGTGGCATGTGTCTTGGGCATTAAAGAATGAATAGGCTGATGAACAGAGATCTCTGTGGCAGGTAGTTAATTCTAGGTGGAAGAAACACTGATGCTAGAAAATATAGGGTGTGCTCTGAAAACAAAGAATGGTCGTTTGGCAGAAGCTAAAGCTATGTGCAGACGAGTAATGGGAAAGAAGGTGGAAAAGAAAGATAGGCAAACATATAAACATAGAAAGCTTTGAATGCCAGGATAAGGAACTAGTACGTTACTCATTAGGCAAAAGGGAAACTTTAAGGATCTTTTGCCAAAAGCTGTGGTTTAGAGAGATGACTGGTAGCTATGTTTAGGATACTTTGGATATGGGGAGATTGGATGTGGAGTGGCTGCTTAGGAGGCTATCGCAACAGTCAAGGAGAGAGTGGATGAAGAGCTGAACTAGGGTACTGCCCCAAGGGATGGAGTGGAGGGAGAAATGTGAATGAAAATAAACATCTATTAAAATAAGTAATTATTCTATGAACTTCCATGACCTACTTTTTTCCTCCCTCCACCATTAAGGACCTTCCCATACCCAAAGATAAGTTATGATAGAAATATTTCACATTTATAGCACCACAGCTGAGCCTTGTAGCCAAAAAAATGGGCAGAATAACGCAAGATTTATGTAAGATTTCAAAATGAATGTCCACGAGGAAAGGATCTTGAAGAAAAGGACAAAAGAGGAGAGGTTTTCAAGATGGAGGTAGACATTAAAATTCAAACTCCCTGTACAAATCAAAAATGTGTGCAGATGTATGGCTTATGCAATCTAGTGAAAAGAGAAGTTATGATAGCAGCCCAAGGCCAAATAAAAAGTAATTTTTCAAACAAAAGCAAAAGAAATGTTCCACCAGTCCTGAGTAAGAAAATACTGTGCAGCACATGGACATGGGCGGGGATTAGTACATAATGGTTCCAGCCTTTTCCAAGTTAATTACTAGTTTGATTGGAGTGCTTTTTATTATTAAAAGAAAAAAAGAAAGCCAAGAAATTCAGTGATTTACTGCGATGTTCCCTTAGTTCTCATACCATTCTTTCTATGTTGCGTAAGGGACAATGAAGTTCCTGGAAAACTGTAGGTATCGGTGTTACGCTATTCTGGCCATTTCACAGAATTTTAAAGAGGTGGGATGGTGGGGTTTGCAGACAAATAGAAAGATATTAAGGTTGTTGCTATTCCAAGTGACTAATGCATATAGCTCTACTGGGCAGGAGTGAATTTTATTCTTAGTCCTGATCTCATGAAATGTCCTTGTGGGTAAAACACTCAACTAGCAGGATTCCAAGATTGGACTTGGGCAGTTATCTCCTGTGAGTATCTTCAAGGCTAGGAGAAAAGCTTGAGGGCCCTGTTCTCCTGGAAAGTTTATTGTTATTACTACCTACTAGTGATCCCACTCCACTTTTGCCCACTGCCTACCACTACTGCAGTGCTGTAGTTAGCAGCATTAGAGTGGGAAGTGGTTTCCATGCCCCTAGGTGGGTCTGGCAGATTTGGCTATTGGTCCGTTAAGTGCTCAAGGAAAGACAAATGATCCAATGTCATACCATCGCCACTCCCAATGGTTTAAAAACACAACCAACAGTTCACATTTATGGAGGGCTTACCCAGTGCCAGATACACTTGACTTGCCTCCTTCCCCACACCCCTGCAAGGCAGGTACTATGATCATACTCTAGATGACCGAACAGTCGCAGGGAGGTTTAAGTGATTTGTTCAAAAGCAAATAGCTAGCTAGTAATTGCCAGATCCAGGATTTGAACCCACATCTGTCTAATTCTTTTCATTACACTTCACCTTCCCTAAAAGAGTTTCTTTTTTGTTTTCTTTTGTGTGTTGGTGCTGCCTCATAGGGCAGAGCATGTTTTCAGTGTCCCAGATGATCATAGCACCATGGCTCTCTCCAAGTCCTCTTATAGAATTCTTTCTCATCTGAAGCCTCTAAGGTCAGCTATGTTGGGATGCTCCCTTAACCCAGTTGGGCTAATAGAATAGAGCCATGGAGTATCAGATGAAGGCCATCTGGTCCTGTGCATCAGCTCATGTTGACGCCTCACTCTGACATCCCTGTCTGGAGGCAGGCTAACTTCTGCTTGCAAACTACCAGTCAAGACCAGCTTCCTGGACATAAGGCCATTTCATTTTGCACTGGGCCCTGCAAATTACATAGCGATCCTGCTTCTAGTGATGAGAAACTCATTAGCTCAGGAGGCAGCCCATTCCATCTTTGAATTGCTGTCTCTTAGCAAAGGCATCCTTATGGTGTAAAGAAATCTATTTATCTGCAGTTTTTTCCCACTGGCTTCAGAGACAAAAAGATTTGCGAGAAAATGTCTGGTTCTGCAACCTCCGTACCATGGTTTTAAGCAAGTCATTTAACCTTTCTGAATCTCAGTTTCCACATCACTAAAATGAGAATACTACTACCTTCTTTGAAGGATTTTCTGTTTTTTTTAAGGACAGACAGGACATAGCATTATTGTATGTAGTCAATGAATGGTAACTAGAACTGACATCAGTATTAGCCCTGCTATGAACACATTGAATGCAAATGACAGAACATGGTTCAGAACACAGATCCTGATATGTTATTAACTTACTCAAAATGTCTTATACTTTTCCTTTTCTTCTTACTTTCCATGCTAAGAAAACTTGAAATCATTAGCCCACCTATGATGTCACCCTTAAAGTACTACAAATAGCGTTCTAATTTAATTTAAAAAATAATAATTGTGAGTAGTAGCTGTAGTATTTTACCATTGGACAGCTCAGTGTTTTAAGTTCATGTAATATTTCCCCATCCCTGATTTCATTTGAAGTTTATAATAACTCTGTGAGGCAGGCAGGGCAGGCTCTAATTGATTCATTCATTCATTCATCTATTCATCCAAAATTTACTGAGCCCCTACTATGTGCTAGGCCCTGTACCAGTGACTAGAGATACAATGATGAACATGGCAGATCTGGTTGCCACCCTCTAGAGTTTGTATTCTAGGTTGTTTGCAGAGAAGGAAACTAGCCTCAGTGTTTAAGTAATCTGCACAAGGTTGTGCAGTTAGTAGGGGTAGAGCTGAGACTAGAACTAAGGGTTCCTGTTGCTCATTCCAGTGTATATTCCACTTTCTCATTCTATCTCTTATTCCCCTGCATCTAGCCTCTTTCCTTCTTATATTTCCCACTCAGCTCTAAAGCATCCTGAATTTGCTAGTAGAGTATTCTGCCTAAATATCATTTTTAGTCTTGCAATTCCAGTTTTATTACACTTAGTTCTCACTAGTCAGGCAGTTTAACATCAAGTCACCGTAGTGTCCCTGAGCTGTTTGTTAAGCTTGACTACATGCTATATAACCTATCCAGTAACGCAGAAACAGGAGAACTAGGGGCCTACATTACTTCACCCAGCCTCCTTCCTCCTTCCTGGGTTAGTTAACCTTTCTTTGGCCAGTCAGATAGCACATAATTTCCTTTAAAAAGGCTGAAGGGACTTCCAATTGCCCATGTATAATATCATATGCAGACACTCTCCCTGGCTTCCTAGGACCTCCATAATCTTGCCCCACCCCTTCCCTTGAACCTTATCTCTTTACTCACCCACCCTCCACATAACCACCCCAAGCTCATTTCCTATCCTATGGTCTATTCATGCACCTTATCACTCTTCTTACCTCCATCCCACAAACATAGAAGCTGTCCTTTGCACCCTCCACTGAAAATAAATTCTACACAGCCTAAGTCCTACTTCCTTTATGAAACCTTCTTTAACAGCTCTAGCTCTCAATGATCTCACCAATATCTTAATAGCCCTGCTTCTAAGTTTTAAAGATTAATTGCCTAAGTACATGTTAAAGAGGACCTCATTTGATAGCCTTTCATTTGAAAAAGTCCTGGGGATTTTAATTGGTCTTATGCTTAATAGAAATCAATAGTGGTGATGCAGTTACAAATATATAAATAAATAGATAGCTGGGGGATCCAATCTCAGGTTGTACTAAAATAAATATATGTCTAGATTGAGAGAAATAATACTAGACTAATTAATTCACTCACTCATGCATTTAAAACACACTCACTTTTTTAATGTGCATGTACCCTGGCCCAGAAATTCCATGTTTAGGAATCTATTCTGCAGAAATATTTTGCAGCATTGTTTGTCTATAGTAGGTTTCAAGATTTTCATTTTATCTTTGATGTTCTACAGTTTCACCCTGTTGCATCTACAGGGTATCAATTTGTCTTTACTCTGCTTAAAACTAGGTACATGGTTTTAATCTCAGGACTAATGTCCTGTTCAGTTTTAGAAAATTAACAGCTATTTCTCTTTGAACATTATCTCTTCCTATTTTTTCTGGAGCTTTATTAGATGAATGTGAAGTTTCTTGTTACATCATGTGTGTCTTCTATTTTCCCTTTCATATTTCGCATTTTTATAGTGCCATGCTATATTCTATGATTATCTCAGCTCTATTTGTTATTCCATTTGTTCTCTCTTCACTCATAAGGTATATATAGTTTCAACTGTCAATTGGCTTTTTAAATATTTCATTGGGGCTAGAACTAAAATCTTACAATACTCATCCCAAATTTTCTATATTCTTCATTTCTGGCCTACTTATTTGGTGTATACACACTGAGGAAAGTAGTGCTCTTGCCTTATGTATTGTGTTCCTGTTTTACATCTTGAAACCTTCAAACATACAACATGAGGGCTATGAAAAGAAGGGAAAAACCCAAAAAATAAAGTCCTTTCAGATTATTGTATTATCTGTAGTTCCTTGGGACATAATTCTCCCATTTCTTGTATATGGCAACTAACTCATTCCAGTCAATTTCCTCATGTGCTTTATCATTTTTTTGCATGTGAGCTTATCTTCTGCAGGAACTGTTTTCTGTTAGAACCCTGCTGTAAGAATTGGACTCTGAGTTGTGGAGGTGGGCCTACAGGCGGTTTTTTATTTGCCTGTGCTAGAGTTTCATTGCGTTCCTGCTCTGAGCCAGGTTTTATCTTAAGTTCTCACCCCAGGGTGCCTGCCTTATGTGGGTACTGTAAATTTTGATTTCATACTAGTGTGCAGCTCAGATTTAAAGTTTTAAATTTCTTATGGGTGAGTTTATTTCCACCTCATCCTAAGGAAGATGACCTACATCCTGTTTGTGGAGAAGCAGTATAGCACAATTACTTACAGGCATGGTCCTAGAGTCAGGATGCCTGAGTCTGCATTTTAGATCTGCCACCTCCTAGCTGGGCAAGTTACTTAAATGTTTTATTCCCTAGTTATAAAATGGGGTCTATAATAGTACCTAATATCACAGGGTTTCTGCGATGGTTAAATAAATAAATACATGTAAAACATGTAGAACAATGCTTGGCACATAGTAAGTACTAAATAAGATTTGTTATTATTGTGCCCCTGACTATTTGGGGAATCTGCTTTTGAATAATAAATGGGGTAGCATCCTTCTACTCCTTGTTTTACGCAGGAAGCACAATTCTAACTCAATTCTAAGCCCTACAGAGGACTTATAACCTCATCCTTTAAGGAATATACCTGGTCCCATTTTTCCTGTGAGTGGTGACATTTCAATTTATGCTCGTTGCTGTGACTGTGAGTTTTCTCTTGTCTCTGGAATCTGACAGTTTTCCTTTCTTGTTTCTGGAGTTCAGCCATATATTTTTGGACTTAAATTTGATCCAGTATGTCTCTGTGTTTTAAGCTGTGTTGCTTTTAACAGTGAAAATATTAGATAAACTAATAATAGAGAATTCGTTAAATAAATTATGGTAAATTCATCAAATGAAATACAGTGCAGCCATAAAATATAATGAACTAGGTCTGTATACTTACATGGACTGATATAGAAATACAGCTGTGTTGTTAAGCAGAAAAAAAAAAAGCAAGGAGCAGAAAAATATGTGAGTCTACATTTTATGTACACAAACTTAAGCCTTTATGTGCATAAAAATATACTGGAAGGACACACAACAAAAACCATTACCGCTGTTACTTCTAGCATGGATGTGAAGGGCAATGCCACTTTTATTACTTTTTTCTTTTCATTTTAATTTTTAAAAAATAATGTGTAGGCATTTCTTTTAAAATCAAATAATTTGAAATAAATAAAAAGCAAATATCCTCCTTCCTTGATTTTATATCCTCCTCACAAAGCAAAAAAGATAACCAATACTCACCAAACATCTACTTGGCCAGGAGTTGAGAAAACAATAATGAATAGGCTTCATTCCCAATGACAAGAAGCCCAAGATCTAAACACAGGGTGTTGTAAGAAATGTTCTCAAGGAGGTGGGGGAATAGTTAACTTTCTCAGAGGAAATGATATCTAGGAATGCACCACATTGTCCCAGGAGCTGGGACCTTAACAATGGGGAATACACCAAGTACACAAGGAAGTGGAAGGCATTTGTGACAGTAAAGGATCTAGTAGGAAATTGAGGGCATATTCAACAGGGAAGTGAGTGGAGTTTAATGAAGGGACTGTTTATAACAGTGTGAGCATTGTCAAGGGAAAGCAGAAAGGATGGTGAAGCACCCCAGGGAGCGCTTACTACCCTGAGACCTGAAGAGCCAAGGGGAGAGAGCAGTTAACCAGAACCTAGCCATAGCTATACTCACAGCAGATCCTTCTAACAGGCTGAAGCCAAGCTGCACACACTCCATAAAGAGGGAGCCAGGAGAAGAAATACCCAGACTTTAACCTGTCTCTGATCTCCAATCCCCTGTTAGTGCCTTACACTGGCCATATCCAAGAAGAATGCAGAGGACAAGGAAGCCAATTCATACGGTTATCAGAGGCTGGGAAGGTAGTGGGTGGCTGTGGGGAGTTGGGGATGGGCAATGTGCACAAAAAATAGAAAGAATGAATAAGATCTACTATTTGATAGCACAACAGGGTGACTATAGCCAGTGATAACTATACATTTAAAAATAATTTAAGGACTGTAATTGGATTGTTTGCAACTCAATGAGTAAATGCTTCAGGGTATGGATACCCCATTCTTCATGATGTGCTTATTTCACATTGCATGCCTGTATCAGAACATCTCATGTGCCCCAAAAATATATACACCAACTATGTACCCATAATAACTAAAAATAGTTTTCAACGCAGTCTATAAAGGTCAGTCTTGGGAAGTACACAAAGAGGGTGAAGAAGGGTGAAAACTGGATCTTTAGGGGCCATATGGGAACTCTCTGTATGTTCCTTTCAATTTTGCTGTTAACCTAAAACTGCTCTAAAAAATAGTCTATTTTTAAAAGTGGATCTTGAGGGGCAAATAGAGAATATTCCACAAAGGCATTTTATACAGAGAGAGCCATATTGGCAAGGGAATAATAACAAGGAATCTTAAGGGGTATTTGAGATGCAGGCACTACCTTAGTTTGATTAAATTGTCAGGCCTATGGGGAGGACAAAAGTAATTGATAGAGTGCAGAAGATGTGAAAGGAGTATCAACAAACTGTAGGAGGTCCAAATTTTTAGATTTGCAAGCTGCCTGCCCATAGTCCAAAACTGTCCTGAAAATATTTTTTGTTTGATTATGGATGTGTTATATGTGAGTTTGCCTGTGAACATCTTTGCCAGGTGGCCTCCACAGGTCCCACCACTTGCCATTGTCTCACATCTGATCCACTTCACTTTTTAAAATTATCAACTTGCCCCGATAGCATTTGAGGAAGAAACCCACATTAGAGCACGGAGGGAAAGCCTACAGGTTTGGAAACCATGTCAAATTAGGAAAAGTTAAGAAAATTAAGTCATTAACTTTAGAAAAGGGATGACTTAGAAAATGATAGTTTCCTCAGGCTAACCAAAAGCTAACACAAAGAAATGAGAATAGGTCGGGCACAGTGGCTCACGCTTGTAATCCCAGCACTTTTGGAGGCTGAAGCGGTGGATCACGTGAGGTCAGGAGTTCGTGACCAGCCTGGCCAACGTGGTGAAACCCTGTCTCTACTAAAAATACAAAAATTAGCCAGGCATGGTGGCAGGTGCCTGTAATCCTAGCTACTGGGGAGGCTGAGGCAGGAGAATCACTTGAACCTGGGAGTCGGAGTTTGCAGTGAACTGATATCGTGCCATTGCACTCCAGCCTGGGTGACAAGAGTGATACTGTCTTCAAAAAAAAAATAAATACATAAAAATTTTTTAAAACATTAAAAAGAGAGAGAATAGATTCATTTTATGTTGTCCCTTCATTCATTTCACAAGTTACCTGTTGTATGTCCTCCATGTACCAGGTCCTGACAGAACTGCTCCAAAAAGTGGAAATAGGGCTAAAGGGTAGGCGTTTCAGAAAGGCAGATTCAGACTCAATATAGCGGTTCTTACGCATTTTGGGTCTCAGATTCCTTTCAATCTGATCAAAGATATGGGCCTGCTCTGCTAAAAGATGTACACATACACATGCACACAGGTGTCGACATGCAGTTTCAAGAGATTCATAGACCCAATGAAACCCATACATGGATTCCAAACTAAGAATCTCTGGAGAATACAATAGCCGTACTGATACAACTATAGCTATTAAAAAGAATGAGGTAGAATAAAATGAGAAAAAAAGAAATGTAAAAAATAGTGTGTACAGTTAAAAATGAATTATACACATGGAGGTATGTGTGTATAATATATATGCTATCTCTAAAAATTTCACAATAAACTAGTAAGAGTGTTTGCCTCCAGGAAGGGATCTTGGTGTCTGGGGGCAGAGGGAGACTCCAGCTTTTACCTTGAGTGTGATCACATGCCCCAGGCTGATGTCAGCAGAGGAGTGACATCATCTAACTTCTGTTTCTAAAAAAATTGTGCCTTAATTCCAGTTTAAAAATGCTAGTGGCTTGGAATAAGTTGGTAGTAGCGGGAGGTGGTAGAATATACTTTTCACTACTTGCTCTTTGAACATTTGGCACTTTGTGTCATGTATGCCTTATACCTATTCAAAAAATATTATGTATCAGAAAAGGACCCTTGGGAAAGATCTTTCTTTTTCTTTTCTTTCTTTCTTTCTTTCTTTCTTTTTTTTTTTTTTTTTTTTGTTTTTGAGACAGAGTCTTGCTCTGTTGCCCAGGCTGTAGTGCAGTGGCGCCATCTCTGCTCACTGCAACCTCTGCCCCCTGGGTTCAAGCGATTCTCCCACCACAGCCTACCAAGTAGCTGGGACCACAGGCGTGTGCCACCACACCTGGCTCATTTTTTGTATTTTAGTAGAGATGGGGTTTCACTGTGTTAGCCAGGATGGTCTTGATTTCCTGACTTCCTGATCTGCCCGCCTCAGCCTCCCAAAGTGCTGGGATTACAGGCGTGAGCCACTGCACCCGGCCACAGAGATCTTTCTAGGAATTAAATAGCTTCAATAATGGAGCACTTTGCTTAAGAATGTATGGAACTTCCTGGAAGTCCTCATGTAAAGATTAACTCACTACCAGACATGCAGTGTCACAGAGTTTGGCACTGGGAGGGGAATTGCTGTAGATGATGAAGGATATCTGTGTCCATCTGAAGATGCCAGGAATCTTGGAATTCCTATTGCACTTGGAATCATTCTTTATTATAATAAGTTGAAATGTATTGAGCACCTATTATGTGCTAGCCACCATATTACACACTGGGGATACACGCAACAAAATAAAATTCCTGCCTTCCTGAAGCTTACATTCTAGTGGTGAAGATAGGCAATAAACAAGCAAATCAATATTATTATATCAGGAAATGACAAGTACTATGGAGAAAAAAATAAAGCAGGGTAAAGTGGTAGGAAGCATGCAGAGAGTGGCAATTTTTAAAAAAGATGGTAAAGAAAATATCACTGGTAAAGTGTCATTTGCACAGAGATTTGACAGAAGCAAGTGAGTAAGCATGACACTCTATGAGGAAGAAACATCCTAGTTAGAGGGAAAAGCAGTGGACCTCTGGGAGTTTTCTTGGTATGTCTGAGAAACAGCAAGTAAGCCATATGGCTGGTCTCAGTAATCAAAGAGGAGAGTGGCAGAGCATGAGGTCAGAGAGGTAATAGGAATGAAGGTAGCTCATGTAGAATCCTGTAGGTCATTCTAAAGACTTTGGCTTTTATTGTGAACAATATAAAAGGCCACGGAGGGTTTTGAGCAGGAGCATGACATGATCTGATTTACATGTTTAATGGATTTTGTAATGATCCAAGTAAGAAATGATGCTGGCTTGGATTAAGGTTATAGCAGTAGAGAAGTGTTCAGATTCTAAATATACTTTTAGGCCAGGTGCAGTGGTTCACACCCGTAATCCCAACAATTTGAGAGGCCGAGGTGGGAAAATAACTTTAGGCCAGAAGTTCAAGACCAGACTGGGCAACAAAGCAAGAGGTCTGTTTCTACAAAATAATAACAATAACAATAACAATAATAATAATTAGCCAGGTATTGTGGTGAGTACCTGTATTTCCAACTACTGGGAAATCGGAGGTGGGAGGATCCCTTGAGCCCAGGAGCCTGAAGTTATAGTGAGCTATGATTGTGCCACTCCATTCCAGCCTGGGTGATAGCGTGAGATGCTATTTCTAAACAAATAAATTTTGAACTATTCAGCTGAAAGTATTGCTGATGGATAGGATCTGGAGTGTGAGAGAAAAAGGGAGTCAAGGCAGACTCCAAGGCTTTGGCCTAAATAACCAGAAGAATAAAGAAGGCTGTGGGAGAAGCAGGTATAAGGAAAATAGTCACTTTGACTTTGGATAATTTCAAGTTGAGATGCCAATCAGACAACCTAGTTATCAGGAAAATGAAGACATACCTCTAAAGGATATTAAGAAATAGTAGCTAGTGAAGTAGAAAGAGAGCCAAGAATTGCATGGTGTCCTGGAAGCCAAGTGGAAGAACAAAGTGTTTCAAGGAGAGAGTGATAAACTGTGTCAAATGCCGCTGTTGGGTGAAAAAAAAATGAGAACCGTAAAATGACCATTGAATTTAATACTGAGGAGATATTGTTGACCTTGATATGAATCATTTTGGTGGAGTGATGATGGCAAAAGCCTGACTGGAGAGGATTCAAAAGAAAATGAGAGGAGAGAAGTTGGAACTAATGAGCAGAGACAACTCATTCCAGAATTTTTGCTCTGAGGAGGAGAGAAATGGGGCTATGGCTTGGGTGAACAGAACAGATTTTTTAAACATTGAAGACGTTGTTCAATGAAAGAAAAATTGATGTCATGAGGGAGGAGTGAATGACTTGAGTAATGACCTTAATTAGGCAAAAAGAAATAAAATCTAGTGCATAAGTAGAGGAGTCAGCATTCAGTGGAATCCCAGACAGTTCGCTCACAGTGACAAGAGGGAAGGCAGAGTGTGTGGATACAAATACAAATAGGTTGGTGGGAGTTCTTTTCTGACAACTTCTATTTTCTCAGTGAAATAGGAAGCAAGGTAGCAGCTGAAAGGGAAAATGTAGAAAGAAGTGTTGGAAGTTTGAGGAAAGGAAAGATGTAAACCAGTCATCCAGGAGCATTCAGGAATGAATGGATGAAATAACTGTAGTGAAGTTAGCGGATAGTACTAAGGGACCATTTGAAGTTAGTGGTCATGAATCTAACCAAGACTGGTTAGCACGATTATAAGCTTTTATCCAATCTCATTCAGGTGCTGGGGCAGATTGGGAATAAAGAGAGTAGGATTTAACAACGATTGGATGTCTGTTATTCAAATCACACGAAAGCAGAGAGAACCCAGGGAAGCTAGGGTGTATGCTAAATAGTGACTTTAAGGATGGATATAGAATCTAAGCTGAGCAAAGAAGAAAATAGAGACACTAGGGGGTTGAGGGTCAGTACTCTATGGTTTAGCATATAATTGTTCTCTTAACTTCTATCATGTAAGGGCTGCAAAGTGTCCATTCTTGTTAGCAAGTCACTTTGTTAGCAAGTCACTAGTCACTTTGGAGTAGTGTTCTCATAATTGCATTTCTCAGAACCACTAGTCCCTCACCACCATCCCTGTGAGTGAGGTCACAAAAATTTTTAAATCTAGTATACCCCATTAGTTTTTGGAGATTCACATTACCTGTCGACCTATTAAGGACTCTGAATATTCTCGCAGCCAGTAAACCACATTTGATTAATCCAGTGGTTTGTAACATTGCTTGTTCATGGAGCTCTTTACGTAATACTGTCAATACTGATCCTCAGAAACTAGTACTCCATGGAATACATTTTGAGAAATGCTAGCTTAGGAAGCATGTTGGGGATTGGAAGCTGACTTTTAGGACAAAACCTTTGTTGGGCCAGAGTCACAGCAGTTTTTCTCCAAGACAATATGCATGGCAGGAACCAACACATGTCCTCCCCAGGCCATCTCACTATTCCGTAGCTGAGCCAGTCTGCAGAGATTTCGGTTCTATCTCGGTTCTATCTAGTTCCCCTAAAGCCAAATAAACCTAATATTGTCAATACAGCTAATTCCCTAGTTTTCATTCAGCTGAAGTTTCCTGATGTTATATTTTCAATAATTCAAGAGACAGTATTGTCACAATGCACTGGAAGCAGCATGCGTATTTACTAACCACTTCCTTGTGTCAGGCACTATGCTTGGCACTTTGCATATATTACTTCACTCACTCTTTGCAATAACATTGTGAGAAGGTATATGTTATTAGAAAACACCCAGAAAGATCATGAGCAACTAGTTTTCTTCAGAAACTTCTTGCCTGGAAGAAGGAAAATAGGTTTAGTCTTTAACAGGCAATGTGTTTTGCACAAACAGATTTGAAACCCTAGGAACATTCTTAGAATCAGAATGTTGGAGCCAAAAGGAACTTCAGAGATCAGTTTAAGATATTAGAGAGAGGTTATTGCATTCTCCCCAAAAGTTATGTAAATTGTCTCAGGAGAGCAGGATTAAGAAATCTTGCCATAACTGCCTTTGCTTTCATTTAAATTAAGTCATATGAAATGACATTGTCGCATGAACTAAAGCATACAGATCATGCTGCAAGAATGCAATATGGTGAGTGATTATTGGCTGGAATTGCAAGTGAACATTTGGAGTTTATTCTGTATTTCAATGTCATGGAAGCCTGATTTCACCAGAAGGCGATAATTCTCAAACTTGAATGTGTATCAGAATTATTCCAGAATCTTGTTTTAAAATACAGGCTCCTGACCCTATCTTCAGATATACTAAGTCAGTAGGCCAGCTACAAGGACCAGGAAACTGACATTTTTAACTAGCTCCCCAGGTGTCACTCAGTGGACCCCCACAATAAGCGGCCCACAAACTGATCACAATCTGAGAAAGACATCCCTAGGAATATTCTATTCATAATTAAGGTGTGAGCAGGCCAGTGTCAACTGGTCAGCTAGGGCAATTGCCCTGCAAAGACACTGATATAGAGGTACAAGAAGTCCCTACTGTTTCTAGATTCCCATTTTTCTACAGAATCCTTGTCTTAATGTGATAATGAACTCCTAGAGACATCTTCCTTGTGACTTGATGCAGGGAGCTGAGGCTCGGGAACAAACACAGTAGGCACTACAGGGAATATTTCTGGATATGATATAAAGGTACATAAAAATTCACCCTGTAAGCTCTTAGATGATTAGACATTGTTCTGTAGACTCAGAATATTGTGCTTTGCCATTATATTATGGTCACATATATAGTCAAGAAATTAGTATGGCTGGTAGGCTGTGGGATGCTTATACTCTAAATAGACCTTGATCCTCAGGATCCATTCATCAGCTTCACAGGCTCCAAAACTCAATTTTGTCCATTTTAACCAGGGATTGATCAGGCTCTACGGGACAAATTTCACACAACCTAAACTTATAAGGCAATAATTTGGAAGCCAAAATGTCAATTGATTAATTCATCTTGATAAATCCCAGTAGGAAATCTACTTAGGAAACCAAATAAAGACAAAAGGCTGTTAGTTTGGTGGGAGCAGCCTGCTTTAGTTAGTGAAAAGAGCCAGAGTTTTGGAGTCAGATAGGCTAAAGTCCCAGCTAGGCTATATGTAGTGGGTTGAATTGTGTCCCCGCCCCCAAAAGTTACATCCAACTGGAACCGCAAAATGTGAACTTATTTAGAATACGACTCTTTGCTGATGTATGTAAGATAAGGATTTCTACATGAGATCATCCTGGATTAGGGTGGGCTCTTTCCAATGATAAGTGTCCCTATAAGAGACAGGGCACGGAGACAAGGGAGAAGCCCATCTGAAGACAGAGGCAGGGATTGGAATGATGCTACCACAAGCCAAGCAACACCTGGAACCGCTAGGAAGAGGCAAGTAACAGAATCTCCCCTAGAGCCTGTGTAGGGAGCATAACCCTGCCAACACCTTGATTTTGAACTTCTGGCCTCCAGAACTGTGACAGTATAAATATCTGATGTTTTAAGCCACCAAGTTTGTAGCAATTTGTTATGGCAGTCACAGGAAACTAATATACCACTCATTTCGTTTTATGGGCTTAAGTCACATAACCTCTCTGAGCCTCAGTTCTGTCATTTGAAAATGGAACTAATAATAGAACTCTATGATATCATAGAGTTGCTTTGAGGATTAAATAAGATAATTTATGTAAAGTGTTTGGCTCAGTGTAGGCACTAGTTGTATGGTGACTGTTGTTACTGGTGAGTGAAGAGATAGTATATTATGTTGGGTGATCTGAAAAGATGGAGTAATGTAGTTTATTCAGTCTGTTGCATCCATCCATCATCCTATCAGACAGCCAATAAATGTGTCAGTAGGCCAGGGCACAGAGTAATAAAAGCAACTTCTCTTTCTAATTATTTTTATTTTTCTTTCTATAATGGTCAAATAACTTGTTTGTACATGTCACAATATCATGAACCCTGTCTTAGTTATATGCACTTCCCCAGCCATAGCATTTCCAAGGCTACAGTTCTGTTTTCCACTGATTACATTTTAGAGCATTACTTCTTAATGACATATAGGGAGGTCCCTTATCTATCAGTAAATACTTTTCTGTGGGCAGCCAATCTCATTTCTACAGTGGGCAATTTCTTTGTCAGCTTAAGCCCCTGAGAATGGCATGTCCCTACCCTATCGGTTGACCTTAATTCTAGAGTTGGTGGCCCTATTCGCTCTCAGTCTGTAGCCCTCTGTCCATTTTTCAAAACTCCACAAATTCACAGTGCTGTGTCTACTTTTTCACCCACCTGTTTGTAAACAGAAAATTCCTTAGCTTCTGCATCTGACGCTCCATTCCCATCCATATAGCCCTAATTAGTGTTACCTCTGGAAGGCTAAGGAGATCATGCCCTATTCATCCTTGTAGGTACTGCCTAGTGTGCTGCATGGCATATGGTAAATATTTGTGGAGGTGATGAAAAACAATGGATAAATCTTGGCTCTAGAGTTGGGCAGACCTGGGTTGGAATGCTAACTTCCTTTTCTGCTGGTTGTGGGGCCTTGAGCAAATTACTTCAGCTTTTGGTACCTCAGTTCCTTCATCTATAAAATTATAATAGTATATATCACTTAGGTTTTTTATAAGAATTAAATGAATAAATATATATAAAGCCCCCAGCACAATACCACATACATAGTGAATGTTTGGTAAATGTTAGCAATGTGTGGAAGACTATATAAAATAATGAATGAGTGAATGTGCATTTTCAATAGGAAGTCATATAACTACAGGATATCTTTAGTGCCTGTAAGAGATCCAGGGAAGTATGAAAGAATAGTCAGTAAGAACTGGTAAATACTTCATTTATCATATTTCCTACCATGTGATTCTTACCATTAGGAGTACATGAAAGCTGAAGTTTTTCAGAACAAACCATTCACACTAAATGCATGGAAGGAAAATAACATCTCATATCATAACAGTAACAGTCGCCTAGCTTCTGGGAGTACTTCAGAATATGATTAAGTGTTGAAAAGTGTAGAGTTGTCAATAGAAGCTATTGCTAGCTGTTGTTTCAAATTAATTAAAAATACTGATTTCAGCATTCTGGTTTTAGTACAGAGTATTTGAGTTATTATTGTTATTAGAGGGAGTCTGAGTCAGGAGGGTTAAATAGACAAATGACAACAGTAAAGGAAGCCAGATGAAATTTCACACATCGGGAGAGTTGCACAGGCAATGAAAGCAACTTTTACTTTATATGACAAGTTTAACTGTTAGTGTAGGGATGAGGGGAAAAAGAAGGAAGGAGAATTGATATGCTGCAAACCCATCCAAAGCTAGATTTTGCTCAGGATTCTGCACCATCAATGACTCTGTTATATATATTTTTTATTCCACAGCTCTCCAATCTCCCACTGATTCATTCATTCAGTAAAATATATCATGTGCCTACTATGTGCCAGGTACTATTCTAGATGTTGGAGATATAGCAGTAAACAAAAGTCCTTGCCCTCCTGGAATTTACATTCTAGGAGGGGTCAGTACACTATGGTCCATTAGCCAAATCTAGCCTGCCCCCTGTTTTGGTAAATATAGTTTCATTGGAACACAGTCATGCTCATCTATGGCAGCTTTTGTATAACAATAATGGAGGTAGGTAGTTGTGTTAAAGACTGCGTGACTCACAAAGCCTAAAATATTTATTATCTGGACCTTTACAGGAAAAGTTTTCCAGCTCCTGTTTTAGCAGAAGGAGATAGATGATAAACAAATAAATAGATAAACATATAACATCTGGTAGTATTCAAAGTATAAAGAAATAAAACACGGAAGGCAGATAGAGAATGGCGAGAAGGCACTTGCAATACTAAATATGGTAGTCAGAGAAGATTTTACCAAGTTGGATGCCCTATTCATCCTTGTAGGTACTGCCTAGTGTGCTGCATGGCATATGGTAAATATTTGTGGAGGTGATGAAAAACAATGGATAAATCTTGGCTCTAGAGTTGGGCAGACCTGGGTTGGAATGCTGACTTCCTTTTCTGCTGGTTGTGGGGCCTTGAGCAAATTACTTCAGCTTTTGGTACCTCAGTTCCTTAATCTATAAAATTATGATAGTATATATCACTTAGGTGTTTTATAAGAATTAAATGAATAAATATATATAAAGCCCCCAGCACAATACCACATACATAGTGAATGTTTGGTAAATGTTAGCAATGTGTGGAAGATCCATCACCTGAAAGACATGAGTATGTCAATATCCGGGTTGTATACAGCATTATGGGCCATTATGAGGGGTTTTGTTGTTACTGAGTGTCAGATGGGAAGCCATTGGAGGAGTTTTGAGCAGAGGAATGACATGATCTGACATTCACATAATAAAATTATCCTGGGTCCAAAAAGCAGTGAGAGAATAATAGACTTAAGTGATGGTGGCAAGAACAGAAGCAAGAAGAACAGTTGGGAGGCTAGTGCAATATACTCCAGGAAGCAGATCATTGTGATATAAACCAGGATAGTAGCAATGAAAAAGTGGTCAGATTCTAGATATATTCTGAAGGTAGAACCAATAAGTTTTGCTGATCAAATAAATTTAGGATATGAAAGAGGGAAAAATCAAGATTGATTCCTAGGTCTTCTGCCTGAGCAACTGGAAGAATGAAATTGGTATTTAGGGAGTTGGTGAAGACTGTGAGGAGCAGGTTTTGTGAGTGCAGCAAGTTTTATTGGGGGTGGTGGGCAGGGGCAGTTTTGAACATGGTAAGTTACTATTACTATTAAGTAAGATACCTGTTAAGCATGCAAGTTGATATGTCCAGCAGGCAGTTGGGCATAAAAGTATGGAGACACAAATTTGTGACTCATCAGCAAATAGATAGTATATTAAGCCACGAAGATCAGAGCATCACTAAGAAGATAAAGGACAGAAGAGATCTTAGGCTTTAGACTTTCCTCTACTTTTCGACTCCAGAAGTTAGTCCATGACAAAATCCTGTCAATTCTTCCTATATAATGTCTCTCAATTCACCATTTTCCTTCCATTCCCACTGCTACCATTATAGTCCAGGATCTCATCTTGTCTTACTTGGCTTTTAAAATAGCCTCCTAACTGGTTTCCTTGCCTCCAAACGTCAACTTGAAACTCATCATTTCATTTGTCCTTCCCCTCCAAAAAAATCTTTCTACTTCTCCTGGGCTCTCTATCTTAGAGAATGGCATCGCTATTCATAAGCATTTGCTCAAACTTGAAAATTTGAAATCCTCTTTGTCACCTCCCTTCTACTCTCCATTGTGCAATTCCATTAACAAACCCTGACTTTCTTACCTCCAAAATATAACTCAATTCTGCCCACCATTCTCTGTCTCTGTTACTATCAATCTAGTTCAAGATAACATCACCTCCCACCTAGACAATGGTAATAGCCTCTTGACTACTCTTCTTCCCTCTAGTTAATCTTCCATATGGAAACCAGTGGAATCTTTCTAAAACAGTGCTATGTATATTTTGCCTACCTATTCTGTAGGTCGACAGAATAAAATTCAACAGCCCTTCATCATTTGCCCATAAGTTTTCTTTCCAATGGTATCTACTATGGCTTCTCTGGAAATTCCCTTCATTTCATCGCTGTGACCTTGTCAGTAGTCTTTAGACCCACCATGACCACAGTGTGCCCCAATACCTAGTGCAGACCTTCCCAAACATATTATAAGTGTCTGAGCCTATGAGATTTCTCCTCTCTCCTCAACTGAGCCCAGAGGCAGTGCTGTTGAAACTCCTAGGATGCTTGCCTCTAGATGTCAAACTGCTTCCTCCATTCATCCGAGTGTGCTTTACAAATACTATGCTTTTCTCTGCATGCCATGACACAATAAAGGTTGTGAAGGACTGCTTTAATGCACACCATTCCCACGGTTAGGAAAGTGCTGCTCCACTCTCTTCTCTAAGTTCTAAGTACCCTTCTATGCCAAGTTCAAGTCTCACCTTTCTCATAAAGCGGTCTTTGATGCTACATGTCCAGCATCAAAATTCTTGTATGATGTGACCAGACCACTCATTTGGCACTTAGTATATGTGCTGCCATTTAACTTTTTATGGTGAGACCTTATCTCATTGTGTTGTCTGTTGCTTAAGAGCAACAATTTTTATACCGACTTTTGCAGCCAGTGCCTTAACACACAGTAAGATACTCAGTATATTTTTACAATATTAATGAATAAACAAATTAATTAATGAATAGATAAATTCCATCAGATGATGCAATGGACAAGAACATTAGATTCAGAATCAGAGAATCTGGATTCTAGTCCAATTTGCCACTAGATGGTTGTGTGAGACTTCAGGAAAGTTGCTTGCCTTAGTTGCCTCATTCACAAAATAGGAACAATACTTCCCATTGTGACTTCCCAAGCTGAGATGGGATAATTTATGGAAAAAATATTTGGCAAATGAAAAGAGCATGTCGTTCATGAGTGATGCCAAAGGAGGCAGTGTGGAGGATAAAGAATGAGCTCAAAGAAGCTGCAGAAAACATTAGAGGATTCATGGGTGAAAAAAAAGCCAAAGGGGTAAGGGAAATTTGCTAGCAAAGTAGACTTGCCCAGGAGTGATTGAGAAAGGATGATGAACACAGAAGAAAGAAAAATCAAGTTTCTGTTGAGAAGCAGTATAACACAGCCACTAGATCCAGACTGCCTAGGTTCAAAGCCTGGCTCTGGCACTTAACCAGCTGTGTGACCTTGAACAAGTTATTTAACATCTCTGAACCTCGGTTTACTCATATGTATTACGGGGGTAATAATAACGCCTATTTTCAAGGAGGTGTTATAAGATGTAAAGGAGTTAATATTTATAAAGTGCTTAGAGCAGTGCAGACCAGTGCCTAGCATATAGAGCATTATAGAAGAACATGCTAGATAAAATAATAATCTCCTTACCAGGCAATACTCCAATCCTCATGGCTGGCACTTTCTCCTGGGACCTGGAGCAGGGCTCACGAAAGTTCTGACTTGCTCTCCAGTGGACACGTCTCCTTTCCACATTCCAGAACCCAGTCCTCTGAGCTTAGCCTATCTCACTGCTCAAAGGACACTATGTTTCCCAGCCTACAAAGTTTCTTTTCAATTCTTCAGCCTTTTTCAAAACCCAATAGAGTTCCTTGTGAGAACAGATAGGAGTGAATTCCATAAGCTCCCAGAAGCAAATACAGACAGTATAATCTAATCTTTTAGAGCAATGGCTTTGTAATCAAGCAAAAGAGAGTTTGAATCAGGGCTCTGTAAATGACCAACTGGGTGACCTTGGACAAATCCAAGGTCTGAGCCTCAGCTTGCTTGTCTTTAAAATGAGGCCTCACAGGTGGTTGTCAGGATCAAATGAGAAAATGGACATGATGCATTCAGTATAGGGCCTGGCATGTGGCAAGCACTCAGAAAGTGTTAGCTCTTATCATTAATAATTCCTAGGATTATGGGTCTCGATTTTCCCAACTCTAGAATGTAATTTAATAGCACTATAGCTCTTATCCACTATTCCTCTGTCATCTCAATTTGACCCTTCCAAACTAAAAAAGTGCAAAAAAATATTCTTGGAGTGATAAGTTGACAACACTCTGCATTTTACACTCCATTTGAGGTTTATGCCCAGTTCAAAAGAGTTACAGAGAAAGAACCCGCAACTCTAAGTATGCTTCAGATCTCCATATGTCTGTAAATGCCTCAAAGACAGCAGTGGTCCTCTTAGTCTAGGGTGAACATCAAAATCACCTATTTTTATTTTTAATTTCATTAAATATGATTCTTCTGATAAAATGGCAAAGAAAAAAATTTTTTTTTCAAAATCCTTGCCTTTACCCTAGAAATGATACTCCTCATGAAGCAAATGTCCAATGGGGAGACAGTGGCCCAGGCAAGCATATTTTGCAAAAGTTATCCAAGTCAGTGTCATAAGCACCCCTGATGTGAGAGAGGGACTGGAACATGCATTTGGAGGATGAGGCCAGGGTCTTGCCTTGAGAAGAAATCCAAGAAGGGCAAGTATAACCATTCTGCCTCCCACACAATGTGGGTGTATAGAAGCATGCCCTGCACCCACAGGGAAAAGCATAGTATTTTCTCCTCCATACATTAATCACAGAGGATTTCCCTCCTGTGATTGATGATACAAGCATCATCCTTGACACATCAGTTAGAGAACTGTACTCAGTGAGAATACAAGATTCATCCAGCTTTGAAAATGTAACTATATCTAACAACTGGATTAAATATATTTCATGCCTAAAGATCTAATACTATTTAATGCCTACAGCAAGGAAGAATTATTACCAAATAATTTAATTATTTTTGGTTTACACATCTGTCATCAAAGCTAATCGTTTGCTGGCAGAAACTGACCATTTGGTCTTGACCATGATCACTAATGAGTGTACTTGCATTTCATATCAAGGAATCAGTCTCTCAAATGCTTCCAATCAAATAAATTAAAAGCTGAAATATTTTTTAAAAAGTGTAAAAAGACACAATTTATAATATTTATGAAGCGGTTACTTTTTCTTTTCTGATTTTATGTATATATATCACTCAACACTTGCTGTGCAACATATTAGATACACCTACATTACTTTGGAGGACCACCAAACACTTGATTTTCCCATGTACTTATCTAAAAATTTTATTAAATTCTCATTTAAATCTTTCAAAAATAGAATGTTAAATTTCATGTATATGTGTGATCTATACTAATAGATCTAAGCTAATGTATACATACTCAGTTCTCATTTTTCTATTTGCAAAATTCGAACTAATGAATTGGTTTGAAAAAAGAAGAAAGAAATGAAGAATTTTGAAAAGTAATTCTCAAAAATGCTTAAAAATAGATGCTAAATTCACTGAGCTACTCATTTCAATATTTTAATATAAGAATGCAAAATTTATAATGTAGTAGTTAGGTACACAGACTCGAAAATCAGGGAGAAGTGATTCCATTTTCCTTCTGCTCTCTTGCTAACCATGCAACCTCAGGCAAGTAACTTCACTCTCTGAGCTTTAGTTATCCCATCTGTAAAATGAGAATAATAATATTATATGTCATAAGGTTGATGTGGACGTTAAATATAATATGTACAAAATATTATTACTTTTTCCTCTCAAAATTATTTTTAATTGACAAATGATAAGGTGTATATATATATATGATATAAAATGTGATGTTTCGATCTACATATATATTATAGAAAGATTCAATCAAGCTAATGAACATATCTATCACCTCACTAATTTATCATTCTTTTGTGGTAAGAACACTAAAAAGCTATTCTTTTAGCAATTTTGAAATATACAATACATTATTATTAACTGTGGTTACCATGTAGTGCAATACATCACTAAAAGTTATTCCTCTAGTTGGCCGGGCCTGGTGGCTCACGCTTGTAATCCCATCACTTTGGGAGGCTGAGGCAGGTGGATCACCTAAGGTCAGTAGTTAGAGACCAGCCTGGCCAACATGGTGAAACCCCATCTCCACTAAAAAAAAATACAAAAATCAGCGGGGTGTGGTGGTACATGCCTGTAATCCCATCTACTCAGGGGGCTGTGGCAGGAGACTCGCCTGAACCCAGGAGGCAGAGGCTGTGGCAGGAGACTCGCTTGTGAACCCAGGAGGCGGAGGTTGCAGTTAGCTGAGATCGTGCCACTGCACTCCAGCCTGGGCAACAGAGTAGGACTCCATCTCAAAAACAAAAACAACAAAAAAAGGTTATGGTCCATTCTCACTGAAATTTTATATAATTTGATCAACATCTTCCCTTTTCCCAACCCTCCTCCTCCCCACTAACCTCTGGTAACCACCTTTCTGTTCTTTGTTTCTAGAGATCCACTTTTTAAGATTTCACATAGGAGATCACACAATATTTGTCTTTCTGTGCTTGGCTTGTTTCACGTAGCATAATATCCCCCAGTTCCATCCACGTTCTTTTGAATGATAGAATTTTCTTATTTTTTAAGGCCATATAATATTCCATTGTGTATAGGTACTACATTTTCTTTTTTTTTTTATTTTTATTATACTTTAAGTTCTAGGGTACATGTGCATAACGTGCAGGTTTGTTACATATGTATACTTGTGCCATGTTGGTGTGCTGCACCCATCAACTCGTCAGCACCCATCAATTCATCATTTATATCAGGTATAACTCCCCAATGCAATCCCTCCCCCCTCCCCCCTCCCCATGATAGGCCCCAGTGTGTGATGTTCCCCTTCCCGAGTCCAAGTGAACTCATTGTTCAGTTCCCACCTATGAGTGAGAACATGCGGTGTTTGGTTTTCTCTTCTTGTGATAGTTTGCTAAGAATGATGGTTTCCAGCTGCATCCATGTCCCTACAAAGGATGCAAACTCATCCTTTTTTATGGCTGCATAGTATTCCATGGTGTATATGTGCCACATTTTCTTAATCCAGTCTGTCACAGATGGACATTTGGGTTGATTCCAAGTCTTTGCTGGTACTACATTTTCTTTATCCATTCATCTGTTGATGGACATTTGGTTTGCTTCCACATCTTGACTATTGTGAATAATACTAAAATGAACATAGGAGTGCAGATATCTCTTTGACATACTGATCTTAATTCCTTTGGATTTATACCCAGAAGTGTCATTGCTGTATCATACGGCAATTCTATTTTTAGTTTTTTGAGGAACCTTTATACTATTTTCCAAATGGTTATACGAATTCACCTTCCAATCAACCGTGTGCAGGGGTTCTCTTTTCACCATATTCTCACCAACGCTTATCACTCATCTTTCTGATAATAGACATTTTAACAGATGATACCTCATTGTGGTTTTACTCTCCATTTCCCTGATGACTATAGATGTTGAGCATTTTTTTCTTATATCTGTTTGCAATTCACAACTCTTAAGAAATGTCTATCGAAATCGTTTGCCCATGTTTTTAAATTAAAAAAAAAATTTTAGAGACGGGGTTTTGCTCTGTTGCCCAGGCTGAAGTGTGGTGGCACAATTACAGCTCATTGGAACCTCCAGCATCCGGACTCAGGTGATCCTCCCACCTCAGCAACCTGAGTAGCTAGGACTACAGGTGTGCACCACCACATCCTGCTAATTAAAAAATAATGTGTAGAGACAGGGGTCTTGCTTCGTTGCCCAGGCTGGTCTTGAACTCTTCCTTTCCCATTTTTTAATCAGGCTGCTTTCTTGCGATTGAAATGTTTGATTTCCTTATGTATTTTGAATATTAGTCCCTTGTCAGATGTATGTTTCCCAGTATTTTCTACCAATCTGTGAGCTGTCTCTTCACTCTGTTAATTGTTTCATTTGCTGTGCAAAAGCTTTATAGTTTGATGCAATCTCATTTGTCTAATGCTGCTTTTGTCACCTATGTCTGTGCTTTTGTTGCCTCTGCTTTTCCTTGTTGCCAAGAAATCATTGTCCAGACCGATGCTGTGGATCTTTTTCCCTATTTTCTTCTAGTAGGTTTACAGTTTCAGGTCTTATGTTCAAGTTTATTTATTTTGAGTTGGTGAGAGATAGGGGTCTAGGTTCATTCCTCTGCATGTGGATATCCGTTTTTCCCAACACCATTTATTGAAAAGACTGTCCTTTCCCAATTGTCTAGTCTTGGCGCCTTTGTTGAAAGTCAATTTATCATAAATACTTGGGTTTCTTTCTAGGTTTCTATCATGTTCCATTGGTTGATATGTCTGTCTTTATGCCAGTATCATGCTGTTTTGATTAAAATGGCTTTATTTAATATACACTTATCTCTTGGTATCCATAAGTGATTGGTTCCAAGATGTCCCACAGATAATAAAATCCACAAATGCTCAATTTCCTGATATAAAGTGGAATAGTATTTGTGTATGACCTATGCACATCCTCCTGCATACTTTAAATCATCTCTAGATTATTTATAATACCTAATACAATGTAAATGTTATGTGAAGAGTTCTTATACTATATTGTTTAAAGGGAATAATAACAAGAAAAAAGTCTGTACATGTACAGTACAGACACTTTTTTGGTAATATTTTTGATCCACAGACGGTCAAATCCACAGGTGCAAAACCCATGGATACAGAGGGCTGACTGTATGTTGAAATCAGGGAGTGTGATGCCTCACCCTTGTTCTTTTTACTCAAAGTTGCTTTGGCTATTAAGAGTTTTTCTGGTTCCATATGAATTTTAGGTTGTTATTTTTGTGAAAAATGACATTGGAATTTTGACAGGAATTTCATTGAATCTGTAGATCACTTTGGGTGGTATGGAAATTTTAATAGTACTAATTATTCCAATCCATGAGCATGGGATATCTTTCCACATATTTGTGTTTTCTTCAATTTATTTCATCAATATTTTATAGTTTTTACTATACAGATCTTTCACCTACTTGGTTAAAGTTACTTCTAAACATTTTATTTTTTGATGCTATTATAAATAGGATTTTCTTAGTTTCTTTTTTAGATAGTTCGTTGTTAGTATATAGAAATACTACTAATTTTTGCATATTTTGTAACCTGAAATTTTACTGAATTTGTTCATCAGTTCTAACAGATTTGGGTAGGGTCTTTATGGTTTTCTTTCATTCTCAAGTACACATAGAACACTCCATGATAGATCATGTTAGGCCACAAAACATGTCTTTACAAATTTATGATTGAAATTATATTATTTTTTCTGACCACAATGGCATGAAAGTAGAAATCAACGACAGGAGGAACCTTAAAAAACTCATAAACATGTGGAAATTAAACAATATGTTCCTGTACAATCAATGAGTCAAATAAGAAATTCAAAAGGAAATTTTGAAATATGTTGAGATAAACAAGAACAAAACGGAATAAGAACGGAAACATAACATTCCAAAACTTATGGGATGCAGCAAAAGTAGTCGTAGGAGGGAAGTTTATAGCAATAAATGCCTGCATCGTAACAGAAGAAAGCTCTTAAATAAACAATCTAACATTACACCTCAAGGAACTAGAAAAAGAAGATCAAAGTAAGCCCAAACTTAGCAGAAGGAAGGAAATAACAAAGATTAAAGCAGAAATAAACAAAATAGAGACTAAAAAAAAATAGAAAACATTAACAAAACTGAAAGTTTGTTTTTAAAAAAGATAAAATTGACAAACTGTTAGCCAGACTAACAAAGGAAAAAAGAGAGAAGACTCAAATAAACAAGATCAGAAATGAAAGAGAAGACATAACAACTAATACCACAGAAATACAAAATATCATAAGATACTACTGTGAACAACTATACACAAGTAAATTGGATAACCTAGGACAAATGGATGAATTCCTAGAAAAATGCAACCTACCAAGACTAAATCAGAAGACATATAAAAGTTTTACAACAATGCCTGGCATTGTGGTAAGTGAATAATAAATGCTATAAGGTTTTGTTAACATTTCTACCAGAATGTAAGCTTCATGGTGGCCGTTTTTTTCCCACCTTTTCTGTTGGTTCCCAGTGGCTAACACAGTGCATGTTCAATAAATATTTGTTGGGTGAATTAATTTCTGTGACAGCTATCTATCTGAAAGTCTTAGGGGAATTGCTTATTAATTATGCCACTGCTTCTAATCACACTTGGCAGCTGCATGAGTAACTCAAGGTGAAATTTTTAGAGGCTTTATTGAGAAATAATTCACATACCATATGCTCTCTCCATTCAAAGTGTTGAATTAAATGGCTTTTAGTATATTCAAAGACTTGTGTAAACATCACCATAATTAATTTTAGAACATTATCATCACCCCACAAAGAAACTCCATGCCCATCAGTAGTCACTCCCATTACCTGGCAAACCCTGTCTCCACCCCACCCCTAGGGCACCACCAACGACTTCCTGCCAATATAGATTTGCTTATTCTAAACATTTCTTATGCATAGACTCGTACAATAGATGGGTTTTGTGACTAGTTTCTTTCATTTAAAATAATATTTTCAAAGTTCATTACATGTTATAGAATGTATCAGTATTCCATTCATTTCCATTGTATGGATAGACCACCATTTGTTTATCCATTCATCAGTTGGTGGATATTGGAGCTGTTTCCACTTTTTGGCTATAACACAACCATGAACATTCATATCCAAGTTTTTGTGTGAACATGTATTTTCATTTATCTTGGGTATATACCTAGGAGTAGAATTTATGGGTCATATAATAACTCTATGTTTAACTCTTTGAGAAAATGCCAGACAATCTTCCACAGAGGCTGTACTATTTAATATTCCCTTTAGGTTCCATTTTCTCCTCATCTTTGCCAATACTTGTTATTATCTCTTTTTTTAAAAAAAAAAAATTATAACCACCCTAGAGGGCATGAAGGGGTATCCCATGGTGGTTTGGGTTTGCATTTCTCTAACAATAATGCTGGACATCTTTTTCTTGTGCTGATTGGCTGTTTGTATATCTTCTTTGTAGAAATGTACATTCAGATCTTTTGCTTTGCCTGTTTTTAAATTGGGTTGTCTTTTTTATTGAGTTGTGTAAGAATTATATATTCTGGATACAAGTGCTTATCAAACATGGTTTGCAAACACTTTCACATCTTATTCTCTGGGTTGTCTTTTCATTTCCTTTGATTCATTAAAATTTTTAATTATGATTTAGTCAGCTTATCATTTTTTCTCTTACTGCTTATGCTTTTTGGTGTCCTATTTAAGAAAGTATTGCCTAATTCAAAGCTATGAAGACTTACATTTATGTTTCCTTTTAATAGTGCTATAATTTTAGCCTTACATTTGGATCTTTACTCCATTTTGAGTTAATTTTTGTATATAGTGTGAAGAAGGGGTCCAACCTCATTCTTTTGCATGTGAAGATGCAGTTGTCTCAGCACTATTTGTTGAAAATACCCTGTTTTCCTCGTGGAAATGTCTGGGTGCCCTTGATGAAAATCTATCAAACATAAATGTAAGAGTTTATCCCTGGACCCTTCATTCTATTCCATTGAATTGATCTATATGTCTATCCTTATGTCAGTACCATACTGATTGTTGCAGCTTTGTAGTAAGTTTTGAAATTGGGAAGTGTGCATCCTCCAACTAATGTCTTTTTTAAGATTGTTTTGGCTATTCTGGAGCCCTTGCATTTCCGTATGAATTTTAAGATCATCGTGTCAATTTTTGCAAAGAAGCCACTGAGATTTTGATAGGGATTGTGTTGAATCTCTAGATCAGTTAGAGTAGTATTTAACAATATTGTCTCCTGCACACAATGAACATGGAATTTCTTTCCATTTACTTATGTTTTCTTCCACTTCTTTCAAAAACGTTTCACAGTTTTCAGTGTACATTCTTATACTCTCTTGGATACATTTATTCCTATTTTATTCTTTTGATGCAATGAAATCCTTTTCTTTTCTTTTTTGAGGCAGGATTTCACTCTGTTGCTCAGGCTGGAGTGTAGCAGTGTGATCATGACTCACTGCAGTCTCAACTGCCCAGGCTCAAGTGATCCTCCTGCCTCAACCTCCTGAGTAGCTGGGATCACGGGATGTGTGCCAACATGCCCAGCTAATTTTTTTATTATTATTTGTGGAGACGGGGGTCTCACCATGCTGCTCAGGCTGTTCTCAAACTCCTGGGCTCAAGCAACAATCCCACTTCAGACTCCCAAAGTGCTGCGATTACAGGCATGAATCACCATGCCCAACCTGGAATCATTTTCTTAATTTCATTTTCAGATTGTTCATTGCTAGTGTGTAGAAACACAACTGATTTTTGTATATTTCTCCTGCGAATTGCTGAACTCTTTTATTTACTTTAATAATTATTTTGTGGGTTCTTTAGGGTTGTCTATGTATATGATCAAGCTATCTTCAAATAGATATCATTTGAATTCTTCCTTTCCAAACTGGAGGCCTATTATTTCTTTTTCTTCCCTAATTGCCCTGTTGAGAACTTCCAGTACAGTGTTAGGTAGAAGTGGGGTGAGTGAACATCCTCCTCTTGTTCCTGATCTTAGCAGAAGAGTTTTAGTCTTTCACCATCAAGTATGATATTATCTGTCGGGTCTCTATAGGTACCTTTTATCAGGTTGAGGAGTAAGGTGAACTTTATTTGAAACTAGAAGCCCCTCACCAAAGATGGAAACCTCAGGCCCACTTTTATTTTCTCTCCTCTGGTATGGCACAATTCTTCTGTTTCATATTCTCAAAACAGGGCAAGAATGTCTTAAGGGACCGACCTATACCTTATTTTGGATTTCAAACTGGGGAACATTTCACTTCAGATGGAAGTAGTTTTGAAAGATAGCCTACTGAGAATTGTATAGATACTTAAGAATTCATTTGTAAAACATAAGATGGCAGGCTTTCTTTGAGCCACGACTTTATTTAGCTTGATTAAGTCTGGGTTCTACCAGTATACGTCATCTTTTCCATAATCTCGTTGATTACGGAAGAATGGGAAATGGGAGACACATACAGGACTTTCTTACACATGATCCCTAGAGATGCAGTGGCATGTATGATAAGACTGCCTGGGTTCATTCAAATCCTTGCTCTGCCACTTACATATTTGACAAGTAATGTGTATGTATCTCAGTTTCCTCATTTTGAAAAATTAAGATGATAAAACTATAATGATAATAATACCTAACTCAGAATTGTTGTGAGGAATAAATGAATTATTATATCCAAAAAGTACTTAGAACAGTATAAAAATACTAAAAATAGTCCCAGCACCATCGTAAACTCCATTTATGTACTTGCAATTAGGCTATGTTGTTCAGTAATAACAACACAGGTTTAAGAGCCAGATAAATCCATGTTGAAATTCCTGCCCAACTGCTTTTATCAGCTGAATTTGATATAAAAATACAAATGAACTGAATTTTGTTCTCCTCAAAATTCATATATTGAGGCCCTAATCTCCAATGTGGTAGTATTTGGAGGTTAGACCTTTGAGAGGGCAACTGGGTTTGGGAGGTAACTGGGTTTGCCATGTGAGGAAACTAGGAAGAAGGCCTGCACCACACTGAGCACATTGGCACCCTAATCTCAGTCTTGGACTTCTCAGTCTCCAAAACTGTGAGAAATAAATGTTTGTTGTTTAAGCCACTCAATCTGGGGTATTCTTGATATGGCAGCCTCAACAGGTTAAGAGACCAGCTATGCGGCCTCTGACGAATTAATCTCTCTGAGATTTATTTTTTCATACCTAATCGGGTACAGAATCTACTTTTCAGGGTTATTATAAGGCATGCATTAGATAATTCCTGTGAAATATCTAACTCAAGATAATTGTTGAACAAATGGCAACTATTATTGTTGTTATTTCATTTTTATTTTCTTGTTTTAAGGCAAATGAGGTCCTATCACTGAACTTCTTTTGCTCATTTAACAATTCAGGCCTGGGGATGATAACAGCAAATGGCATAAGGGGCTTTTAGTTTTTTTAAAGTAATATATACTTGTGAAAAATTCAAATTTTACAAAAAGTAAAAAGTAAAAACCTGTTTTCACAAGCATTTCCCCACCCATTTTACTTCCGCTTTCTCAGGAATAACAACGAAAAGAATTTGACTTATATCCATCCAGACCTTTTTCTATGCATATACATAAATGTGAATTATACATAAGAACACATACACATACATATATATTTCTACATAAATTATACCTTATTATATATTGTTTTGTGATTTTCTAATTTTACTCGACAGTATATTTTTGATATCTTTCCATTTGAGCCCATAAAAATCTACCTCATTCTTCTTAATAGCAATTCAATAACCCAAGAGATGGAAGTATCACTGGTTTACTTTTTAAAAATCTTTAATAATTGCTGCCAAGATAATATCATAAGTCTCTAGTTGCAGTGTACTTTTTCTCTCAAAGCCTGTGTTTAACAATGTAGTATGTAAATGTGTAGTTTAAAGCAAATTCATAGTTTACATGGATCATGAGTGTTTTGTTGAATTCTAGGTTATAGGGACAGAATGGAAAGCTAAGTACTTAGGCAAAAAGGGACTGCTTTAGATAGGTCAGAAGAAAAAACAAGTCACCTAAATTATTACCAGCTTTTGAATAATTTTTCCTGGTGGGTTCTAGTATTGAAAGAATAAATGAAAAAGAAGACTGAAGTGGAAATCAGTAAGTTCAACAAAATCTTGAAAAGCTTATTAAATACAAAGTAACTGCTGATCTGGTGGAAAAAGAGCACTGAAGTTACTACAATAATTAATCTTTTGTACTGAGAAGTTGTTATAATAATAATTCTTTTGGATGAGAAACCGGCCAAAATAATTGAGAAATGCCAAAAAAAAAAATAAATAAAAATTAAAAAAAAGGTAACCATGTAGTCAAATGATTATATTTACATAAATAAATTCACAAAAGAGAAATTAAAATTAATGCTTCCAGAATAAGCAAAATACATTGTGTCAATATCCAACAGGTCCAAACTGTCTGTGTGCTACTTAATGGAAGTGTCAGAATTCTGAGCAAGTATTCACAAAGATCAGAAGTGTCATAACACTGAAGCCATGTGATTATAAGAGAAGAAAATCTGTATAGATGGAATCGTGTGTATAGATGGAAATGTCACTCACTGTAGTATCTGAGCAGGAGGTTGTAATCAAAGCAGTTAGCAGTTAGAAAGTACAGGGCCCTAACTCCCACAGAATTTTTGGTACAAGCCGCTCTGACAGCACACAGAACTGTTGTAAGATACTTCGTGAGAAAGCTTTGTCAGTGGTAATGCCTACTTTAATGACATCTGGAAACAGCTGTTTTTCTCCAAAAGGCAGCAATATGTCTAAGCCTGCCAAACACAGATAATAAGGTGCTTACCTATCATTAACAAAATTATGCTTTCCTTATTGACAAAAAAGATCTGTTCACATTGTGAGGAGAATACATTACAGAATTAGCGAAGAACTAACAATTGAAAAGTATCACACAGATGGCTGCCGAGCAGTGATTTCCAGCCCAAAATCTGCAACGCTCTAAGGTGGCTACAATTATCCTGAGGTTCATCATGAGTTTTTTTTTTTTAATATCTCAAAACAAAATTATATATGAGGCACTTTAAATACAAATATATATGACATACAGCATTTCGAAGAAAGGGGAAAGATGGCATGAAAGCAAGCTAACAATAGCAGGACATTGTAAACTTCCACAAGGTTGGGAGCCAACAATAGTAAGATTCAGTAGCAATTTTTGTGAATTCAGAGCATTATGCCAGGGTACGTTGTCAAAATGTCTGAAATTTTATTTTTAATGTCAGCAACAAAATTATCCATTCATTGAAGAAATATTTATTGAGGGAATACTATGTGTCGGGTACTAATACACAAATTGCCTGCTAGAAAGTTTGTATTCTCAACGTATAGGAATGCTGGTTTTCCTGAGCCCTTCTAATAGCATCTTAAAAATGATATTTAGCGGCCCCGCCGACCCACGGCCCAGAGCCCACGACCCACCGACCCACCCACCCACGAATCGGCCCGGCCCTTGCGTTCACCATATCTGGCTCCTCCAGTGTCGCCTCTATGAAGAAAGTGGTTCAACAGCTCCAGCTGGAGGCCGGGCTTAACAGTGTAAAAGTTTCCCAGGCAGCTGCAGACTTGAAACAATTCTCTCTGCAGAATGCTCAACATGACCCTCTGCTGACTGGAGTATCTTCAAGTACAAATCCCTTCAGACCCCAGAAAGTCTGTTCCTTTTTGTAGTAAAATGAATCTTTAAAAGGTTTCCCAAACCACTTCTTATGATCCAGTGAATATTTAAGAGAGATACATTTGAAGCCTATACAAAAACTTGTCCCTGTAACACATGTGCCATAATATACAAAATTCTACTTTTGTCAGTCTTTAACATCTAGCTCTGAATTTTCATGAATTTCTATTTCACAAGAGTAATTGTTTTATATACACTGGCAGCAGCATACAATAAAACTTAGTGTACAAGTTTTAAAAAATGATATTTAGCAATATCATATTAGTGAAAAATAGTCTTATTGTGGTTTATTATTTCTTTGAATACTAGTGAGATTTGACACTTTTTCATGTTTATTGATTATATGATCATTTGCAGTTCCTTTTTAAATGATGTACTCATAGCCTATGTCCACTTTTTTTTTTTTTAACTAATCCATGTTTCTGTTTATATATAGGATAACAAATTCAGGAACAATAGGAAAGTAACATATAAAACCTTAATAGGAAATACAATAGAGATTTCAAAACACTACCATTTGACTTTTTATGCAAATACTTCAATATTCCAATATTTTTTCTCACTTGTTGCATAAAGCACACAACTCGAAATGCTAAATAATTGTGTTACTGTATGTATGATCTTGTCTATTATCTATCATAGACATCAAGATGATCATAGTTAATACCAATTTAAGCTTTACAGAATACTGTTTTAGGCCCAATATTGATCAGAGAATCTTGTATTTATGGCATCAGGTTATAAAGATCTATTCAAAACCATTTTTGTCAAAATTTAAACACTGGAACAAAAGTCAAGTTGTTTCTAAATGAGACACAAAATAATTCTTGCTAATAGTACAAATTTTGTCCCATGGATAATACTATTGTTTTTTGTTTTTTTTAATTATTTCAATTTTTGTTTTAGATTCAGAAACACATGGGCAGGCTTGTTAGCTGGGTATACTGTGTGATGCTGAGGTTTGGGGTATGGGTGGTCCCGTCACCCAGGTAGTGAGTAGAGTACCCAGTAGGTAGTTTTTCAGCTCTTGGTCCCCACCCTCCCTCTCCAGTGTCTATTGTTCCCATGTGTCCTCAGGTATTACTATTTTCAAGTTTTTTTATTTATATGAAACTACTGAAAGCAAAAGTATGTCATGTTTACAGGTTACTCTATACATTTATCATTCTATTAATAAATGTCTTAAGTAATTAAGTAGTATATTAAGGCCATAAACCAAGTCATTATCTCATATCAAAGGACTATTGTTATTCAATCATCTAGAAAATTCATTTTAGGCCGAGTGCAGTGGCTCATGCCTGTAATCCCAGCACTTTGGGAGGCCGAGGTGGGCAGATCATCAAGTCAGGAGTTCGAGACCATCCTGACCAACATGGTGAAACCCCGTCTCTACTAAAAATACAAAAATTAGCCAGGCGTGGTGGCATGTGCCTGTAATCCCAGCTACTCAGGAGGCTGAGACAGGAGAATCACTTGAACCTGGGAGGCAGAGGGTGCAGTGAGCTGAGATTGCACCACTGCACTCCAGCCTGGGCGACAGAGTGAGACTCTGTCTCAAAACAAAAGAAAATTCATTTTAATGTATGCCCACTTTTTTAATGGTCTTTTAGTTATTGATTCTAAAAGGCTCTTGATATATTACTTTGTCATCTGTCTGACATTATTACCCCCTAGTGGATGCCTGAAATGGGAAATAGTACTGTACCTTGTATATACTATGTTTTTTCCCATACATACATATCTACGATAAAGTTTAATTTACAAATTAGGCACTATAGAGATTAATAACAATAGAACAATTATAACAATATATTTTAATAAAAGTTATTTTTTTCTTTACTAAGTTGAGAATATTTAGCTTTCATTTATTTATTTATTTCTGTGTTTTAAAAATGAGACAGGGTCTCGCTCTGTCGCCAGGAATGAGGTGGCATGATCTCAGCTTACTGCAGCCTCGACCTCCCAGGCTCAAGCAATCCTCCCACCTCAGCCCCACAAGCTGCTGGGACTACAGGCCTGTGCCACTATGCCTGACTAATTTTTGTATTTTTTGTAGAGACGAGGTTTCACCATGTGGCCTAGGTTGGTCTCAAACTCATGAACTCAAGCCATCTACCTGCCTTGTCCTCCCAAAGTTTTGGGATTACAGGCGTGAGCCACCGTGCCTGGCCTACATTTTCATTGAAAGGAAGCACTTTACAGCTTTTCTTTGGCATGTCCGAATTTCCAGCCTCACTACTCTTGCAGTTAAGTAAAATAAGAGTTACTTGAACACAAGCACTGTGATAGCACAACAATCGATCTGGTAACTGAGATGACTACTAACTGACTAATGGGTGAGTAGTTTAGACTGCATGGTTACCCTGACAAAGGGAAGATTCATGTCTCAGGGGACAGAGCAGGATGGTGCAAGATTTCATCACCCTACTTAAAATCGTCCATAATTTAAAACTTATGAATTGTTTATTTCCGAAATTTTCCATTTAATATTTTCAGACCACAGTTGGCTGTGGGTAATTGAAACCACTGAAAATGAAACCATGTATAAAGGGGGATTACTATATATTTGAGTAAGAGCTTCTAGAGACTGCTAAATTTGCTCCATAACTATCAGAGTGGAAGTCAGCTAATGCTGTCAAATATTTTTATAAGGCCTGTGAGTATTCTGGAATTATTTTGATGCTGTTCACTTCTCCCGCTTCTGTATTAAATCTAATTTTATGTACACAAAACCAGATTATGTTACAGTCAAACAGATTCCAGGAATGTTCCACAAACAATATTGTTCAGTAGTCAATAGAGGACAAATTGGACTATAATCTTGCCAGTGACTTCAAACAAAGTGAAACAAAACATAAAAAACTAAAACATGTTACTATAGTTGCCGCCATCAACTTCCTCATCATTCTTGAAGTTGGTATTAATAGTAGCATCTTTGGAATATTTCAGCACTTTTTCCGTACTACATTTATGTAGAAAGGTCTGTGCTGGCATTTAAGCCAAACTCTATCACCCTGCTTTAAAAAATCTTAGCAGGCATACACAATTACATCTTGGAGCTTTATGGATATGACAGCAATATTGACCTTTTCACAAGAAATGGCAGAAGCTAATTTGAGGCAAAATCAGTGCTGCTCAGAAACTTGAGCCATCATCCTTGATGACATATAAGTATTAAAATCTCCACAGAATTATTTTCTTTCTGTGATACAGGGTCAACAAACAATTGCTGAATGCCTAATATGTGTCAGATGCTTTTCCATACAACCTTTTCCAATCCTCACCACTCATCTATAACATAGGTATCTTCATTTCCATATGAGGAAATTGTAACTCAGAGAGGTTATATGATTTGTTCATGGTCACACTAGTAACTATAAAGTGGCAGAGATGGGACCTGAAGCCAAATTTTCCAGTTCTGAAAATCTAGCGTTCTTTTGATTGTACCACAGTTGCCCTCTTCAGCAAGACTGGATGAGACAGTGTGGATGCCCCAGGCAGGCTTATGTTCTAGTGCCTCTTCACCTGAATATATTTAAAATATTTGGTCAATATTTACTTAATGAGAGTAGGGAGAGACTGAGTTTCTATTTTAAATAGTGTATGCCTTTTTTCCTTATGTTTGAAATAAAAAATTCACTACCCACACTTATAACAATAATAGCTGTCATTTATTGAGTGTTTACCATATGTCAGGAACTATGCTAACCACTTTACATGCATTATCTCATTTAATCCTAGGAGGTGAGCACTGTTATCGTCATCATCATCATCATAATCACCACCACCACCATTATCATCCCCATTTAATATGTGAGGCCCAAAGTTTAAGTCACTTAGCCAAGATCACACAGCTAGTAAGTGGTGGAGCCAGGATTTAATCTCTGGTAGGCTCACATCTGAGCCTATGAGCTTAACCACTCACTATGTTGCGTGTGTGTGTGTGTGTGTGTGTGTGTGTGTGTGTGTGTGTGTGTTTTGCCTTCAACTACAGCAAAAAATCCTAAATTGGCATTTTAGATTACTTATTTATTACTTTCATTTCTTTTGTTTGTCACTCAAAACTAAATATAATGGCAGTAACTTACAGGGATAATTATAAAATCAGGTAACTTACCGGTATATAGTTATAAAATCACATTCAGGCCAGGTGTGGTAGCTCACGCCTGTAATCCCAGCACTTTGGGAAGCTGAGGCTGGCAGATCACCTGAGGTGGGAAGTTCGAGACCAGCCTGACCAACATGGAGAAACCCCGTCTCTACTAAAAATACAAAATTAACTGGGTGTGGTGGCGCATCCCTGTAATCCCAACTACTCGGGAGGCTGAGGCAGGAGAATCACTTGAACCCAGGAGGCAGAGGCTAGGCAACAAGAGCGAAACTCCATCTCCAAAAAAATAATAGTAATGATAAATAAATAAATAAATAAATAAATCACATTCAAAAGACCTTAGAATTCCCCCCCCCTTTTTTTTTCTTTTTGATAACAAACCATTTCCCACTTTTCTGTAGTTTTTATTTTGTCCTCAGTGTCCTTTTGCAATTCTCCAAACCAGGCAACTTTGGGGAATGTATAGTAAAGGATTTAAAATTTGGATAAGGAAATGAACCCTTCGTTCTTGATAAAGAGCATTGCAACATGCAGTATTTTGTTTCTCAATATCAGGTGATCGTGGAGAGTTGCTTACTTTCAGCAACTCCCAGCTTGCTAATCTCACCGTTGGTGGCACACCCTTTAACTTGCACATGCTTGTCACGAAAATGGTGTGGTTGGCACCAGTGAGGACTGGCTTGCTTTTGCTTTTAATTTTTTACTCAAAGGTCCCAGCCTCCTTAGGTGAAAGAAGTGGCCAATTTTCATTTCACCAATTACTTTAGGAAGTACTGGCAGAAACCCAAGGTATGCAGCACCATATTTATGTTTTATTCCAGGGATTTTTAAACATCCCTTTTAAATTGGCACCCCAGGCAGTTCCCTGGCTGACCCATTGCTTAATTCTCCTCTCTGTCTCAGGAAGGCTATGGAGGAATTGATGGGTCTAATTAGGTATGCAGAACTAGAGAGTTGATGAAGAAGGATAGGGTTTGGATACATGTATATTGATTCAAATATTAAAGGACAATTTTCTATGAGTTTCAGCTGACCCTGAAAACCCATTGAGTGGATTTACCTCCCCTGCCATTTGTAAACAGGCGAAACCTGATTATAATGAATATCAGAGGGCAGCTGGAGCCTGTAGGTTGAATACTGATGTTAAGGGCTGTGTAATTACAATGCAATTTTATTACCAGGCATTTCATACGTATAATTATAATGAGGTTTAGATAATTTAGAAAAACAGCTGATCATAAGCAGTGTCAGGCCATCTACAATCTGAGCTTCACCTTTGTGTTAATTAAAGCAAAATCTTCAAGTAGAACTGGAAATGAAGGGGTCACACCCAGTGAAATGTCTCTCCCACCCTGGCTTCTTGTCTGTCCACTCACTGTTTGTACTTCTGTGGAAAACTCAAAATTTCACTGCCTGGTACTTCTGTGTTCAAAGATCACTCTTCTTCCCTTCTCCATTCTTTGTGAGTACAAGTCTGCTTTAGGTCTTCTTTTTTTCTCGAATTTCTTATTGTGTTAGAATACGTGAAAGACAAAATGTACCATCTTAACTTTTTACATTTATAGTTCAGTGGTATTAAACACATCATAATGTTGAACAACCATCACCACCATCCATCTCTGTAACGCTTTTCATCTTGTACAACTGAAACTTTGTACCCATTAAACAATAACTCCCCATTCTTGCCTTCCCTCGGTCCCTGGCAATCACTGTTCTGTTTTCTGTCTCCGTGATTTTGACTATTCTAAGGACCTCATATAGGTAGAATCATACAGTATTTGTCTTTTTGTGACTGGCTTATTTCACTTAACATAATGTCCTCAAGGTTCACCCATGCTGTGGCATATTGCAGAGTTTCCTTCCTTGTTAAGGCTGAATAATGTTTCATTGTATGTATATACCACATTTTGCTTATCCATTCATCTGTTGATGGACACTTGAGTTTCTTCCTGTTTTAGCTATTATGAATAATGCTGCTATGAAAATAAGTGTACAAATATCTCTTCAAGACACTGTTTTCAATTCATTTGGGTATATACCCATAAGCAAAATTGATGGATCATATAATTCTATTTTTTATTTTTTTAGGAACTGCCATACTGTTTCCCACCAACTGTACATGAGGGTTCAATTTTCTCTACATCCTCACCAATACTTGTTATTTTCTGTTTATTGATAGTAACCATCCTATGCTTTGGGTCTTAATAAGAGTCTCTGACTAGGATTGAGATTTTCAAATCAAGTGTAGAAAGTGGAGGCAGTTTTGTGTCTTTATACCCAAAAAAACAAACTCTTCTTCAAATGCTGAAGAAAAATATAGTGATGACATTTTAGAATTTCAAATGAGCACGAATAGTCTAAAACTGGAACAGAATATTTGAAATGGAAACTGCCCCAGAAAACTTGAATAATTAGAGCTATAATGTCTTTTGAGTACCTACTATGTGACAAACACCAGGAAAAGCACTTCCCACATATATTATCTCATTTAATCCTTTCAATAACTCTTTTAAGAAATGGGTCCTAGAGTCCCCATCTTTGCAGATGAGGAAACTAAGGTGTAGACAGGTTTAAACTACTTACCCAAGGTCACATAGCAATTAAATGGCAGAGCTGGAATTCAGAACCAGGAATGACTAACTCTAGAGGCTTTTCACTTATCTACCAAGAGGACCTGCCATTTCCTTAGACGTTTATAGGCTCTAAAATAATTTCTTTGTGGAAGGAATTCAAAGGCAAGAGAGTCAAATCAATATTTCCATCTGTGTATAATCTGCATGATTTTTGACATATCCAAGAATAACATAAATTACAGGAAGGGTATTTGGGCATTCTCTCTCTCATTCCCTGGGGGTGGGGGTGGCAGCCTTCCCTACCTCAGGTTCATCCCATAAGCCTATCCAGGGTCCATTCTTGGCCAACCAAGTTGATCTCTGGAAAGTGACTTGGCATGGTTCTTCCTACGTTAATTTCATCAAAGCAATAATAATCATGAAATCGTGGGCTGGATATTAGATGTTTTTTGTTTTTAGTTTTTTTTTTTTTTTTTTTTGAGACTTGCTCTGTCACCTGCCTGGGTTCACTGCAACCTTTGTCTCCCAGGATCAAGCAATTCTCCTGCCTCAGCCTCCTGAGTAGCTGGGACTACAGAAACATGCGACCACACGTGGCTAATTTTTTATTTTTATTTTTAGTAGAGACAGGGTTTCACCATGTTGACCAGGCTGGCCTTGAACTCCTGATCTCAGATGATCCACTTATCTCGGCCTCTCTAAGTGACTTTCTAACCTTGACATGCAATGAAACACCTAACCTCTAAAAACAGCTCAAAAAGGTTGAGACTGGTTTAGGCAGGAAGGTAATTTGCCAATCCTTGCTCACTTTCTCCTCCTGCAGTCTCCAGTCTTTGCTTAACTGTTCTCCATTTTTGAGAGATTTTTCATACCTTTTCAGAAGACACGGGCACTTCCAAGAGCAACCTGCTTTTATTTCTGCAGCTACTGATCTTCATCATCCAACTTAGGTGTTACATCCTTAGAAATGGGGCTCTCTCTGACCTTTTTCTGACCACCTAATCCAAGGTAATCCCCCATAAAGTTTCCCTGTTTTATTTTTCTTATAGAACTAGGTTATCACGATTTGAAATCATCTTATCTGTTTGTTGACTTGCATGCTGCTAGTCTCCCCACTAAACAAGCTCCAGAAGGTTCATGGCATCTAGCATAATGCCTGGCATGTACTAAACACTCAGAGTATTTGTCAAATGAATGTACGTGATGAATTAGGGATTCCAAAATTGGGATAGGGCTTTGGAGCTGACGAAATAGAGGCAACACAAGGAAAGCTGAACTTGGGTGATGTAAATTTATCCAACTATGGTAAAGTGGAAATTGATATGGTAAAGTACAACACTGTCTGAGGTTCTTACATCACTCATTCTTTCTTGAGCACATGCTATATTCAGGGCATTGTGCTAAACTGTCAGTGGTGGGCTGCTATAGAGCCCTGGGACCTACGCCATAGGTAACCCCTAGTTTGATTCATTTATCTCATGTTTACTGAGTGAATACTACATGTGAAGCACCATTCTAGGCTGGCTATCATAGTAATCAGGACAAAGTTCCTGCTCCGTAGTGAGGAATGTATGTGTCAAATCATAATCAGACATGGTATTTTTTCCCAGATGGCATTTCCTAGTGATCGTTTGACTTTCCAGCAAATCCAGATCTTTGCTCCCAAGGTGATCTTGGAATCATTTCTCCACCACCCTCCCCCTGCCCACTGTTACTTTTATATTGATACCAGCTACCAATTATTGGGTATGCACAGTGTTAGGCACTGTGCCGAGGGCTTTACATTCATTATATGATTGAATCTTCCCAATAACCCCACGAAGAAAGTACTATCATTACCCCCATGTTACAAGGCTGAAATTAAACGATGTGTCTAATATCATGTAGTTGTTATGTGGTAGAATGGATTCAAAGCTGAAACAAGTGTCCCCTAGAGGTGTGCAATGCAGTCACTATCCAGAGTCAGTGTCCTTAACCATTAGTGTGCAACGGTGCCTCTTATATATTACAAATGCCCTCCCTTCACTTAGGCAATCTGATTCTGCAGACTCTGGCAACCCAGACACTCTCAGGTTATAGGGTTTGCCCAAGGAGCTGGCAATGAAGCAGGCAGAAATGTTCTAAGGTCTGACTCTGTGGTCCAGAACATGAGGCATCAGCAACTATATGTTATGACGCAGTTGTTACAGTTCATTACACCCTAGGAATAACACTGTCCCAAGTAAAGATCAAATTATTGAAGATGTAGTTCATAATGGAAACTATATATCTGGACTTCTTTCATTTGAAAGCGATTAAATACAAGGAAGTTAAAGAAAAGCTGAGGAAAACAACTAGTGCATTTGTACAGAAAATATTAAAAACATATCTCAATACAGGCAATCTAGATTAAGACAATAAATATATTTGTGCTATCAGTTTTATCATAATATATCCTTTAGGTTCAATATAGAACTAAAGCTATCAAATATGGTTCTTTTTCACACTGATTTCTGCAATTTACTAACATATATTCATTTGTTTTGTGCCTTTTCAAAGCAATTTTTCTTACCTTATTTAATTCTTGTGCCATAAAAATCTTGTAAGGTAGAGGGAAGGCATTATCTTTGTTTTTAAAAAGTATAAATTTAAGGTACAAAGTGAGCAAGTAAGTGACCAACAACACCGAATTAGAATTGTAGCTGTGAAATTTGGTTCACACAACCAGGGTGCAAAAATGTCACATTCATTTCTTTTTTTTGGCAATGATTCATTGAATACGGCACCAAAAGCACAAACAACAAAAGAAAAAAGAGGTAAGCTGGACATTATGAAAATTCAAAACTTTTATATATCAAAGAATACCAACAGAGTGATAAGGTAATCCATGAAATAAAAAGAAACATTTTAAAATATTATATCTGATAAGGAATTGATATCCATAATATATAAGGAACTCCTACCACACAACAACAAAAGCAAACAACCTGATTTTATTTTACTTTATTATACTTTAAGTTCTGGGGTACATGTGCAGAACATGCAGGTTTGTTACATAGGTAGACACGTGCCACGGTGGTTTGCTGTACCCATAACCCTGTTACCTACATTAGGAATTTCTCCTAATGCGATCCCTCCCCCTGGCCCCCACCCCCCGAGAGGCCCCAGTGTGTGATAAGCCCTGCCCCTCCATGTCCCTGTGTTCTCATTGTTCAACTCTCACTTATGAGTGAGAACATGCAGTGCATCCTTTTCTGTTCTTATGTTAGTTTACTGAGAATGATGATTTCCAGCTTCATCCATGTCCCTGCAAAGGACATGAACTCATCCATTTTTATGGTTGCATAGTATTCCATGATGTATATGTGCCACATTTTCTTTATCCAGTCTATCAATGATAGGCATTTGGGTTGGTTCCAAGTCTTTGCTATTGTGAACAGTGCTGCAATAAACATACATGTGCATGTGTCTTTATATTCATAATCATTTGGTTATATACCCAGTAATGGGATTGCTGGTGTTCCTATTTCTCCACATCCTCTCCAGCACCTGTTGTTTCCTGACATTTTAATGATCGCCATTTTAACTGGCAAAAAATGTCACATTTCTTTATATTCCTACAACAATCTGCTCGGAAACTTTCACCTTTCCAGCTGGCTAAAAATTCAATCTCATTCATGGTTTTTACCTCCCTCTGTCAAGGTTGTATGAAGACCCTAGCAAATGATACCCAGAACACAACTTTCAGTGTAGGCCCTATGCCCTTTTGTGCATACCCAACATTGTTGATATGTTTGTCAGGCAAATCCCCTTAAAGTTAGACAGGGTAGCTGCTTCTGTGCCACCCTTGCACATTGGTGGTGATAGTGGGGTGTTTTGGCTGAGGCTGGCATCCTCATGGACTAGTATTCAGACTTTCTTAAGTGTACCATGTCTCCATTCCCTCTTGAGATCTTGTATCTTCTTTAGGACACTAAAAGGCAGCAAAAGTAGTCCTTGATGCTCATGGAATCTACCATTACTCCCATCTCCTCTCTGGTACCGGAGAAGCTCAACTTCTATGTCAGACAGCTTCTCCCACCTCTACTCAAAAGCATTCACCTGTTAACCCTCTGGGACAAGTCAGCATACTCTTCCTCAATGAACCTAGGCTTCTGAAACCAAAAGCTCTGGATTCAGGTGATCTTCCTGAACTTTCGATTATGACCTTGCAAGCAAAAGCACCTAAGAAAGGGGAACAGAAGGGCTTGTCTATGTTTTGATTTGTAGGAGGGAAAAAGATCTACAACAAGGGCAAATTATTTAAAAATAATATTTGAATACATAATCCTTCCCCAAGCCCTGCTACATTTCTTAATGGGAGTTTTTAATTTGAGGCATGGTACTAGTAAGCAGCAGTAATAATGGATCTACAGTTTTGCAGTTGATTTCAATATTGCATGTATTTACTAAACACACACAATGCTACTACTGCTGTACTATGTATTGTACGGCATATTTAAGAAGAAAAAGATACATTCTTTTGTCTTTGAGATGTAAAGAAATGAATCCACAATATGCTCTTTGACAGCCTGTTGCTGGTAACTTTCAGATCCCACTACCTAAGGGGCTAAAATTTTCTTTTCTTTAGAATATGAAAAAAATTATTTCATAGATATAATTATTTTATTTAGAGACCGTCCTTTATGGAGAGTATTTTCCTTCTTTATTTTCTACTTCTTGTAGTCACTCAAGAAACATTATATGCTAGTCATGGGGCCAGTGACATAAAGATTCACAACATTGTCCTTGTCCTCAAGGAAGGGAGACTAGGTGGTGGAAGGGAATAGATCTATAATATCAGAGTGGCCTGATAGAGGAGGCAATATTTAATTTAGGACTTAAAGCATGAGTTGAAGTTTATTAGTAAAGAAGTGGGGAGGAACATTCCAAAAAGAGGAAACAGCATGGGCAAAGAAGGGAATAAAATAAATTTCCTAAAATAAAAATAGAGAAGTGAAAATACATAGCATACTCAAGGAACTGCCAATAATCTGACCAGAGTACAAAGTCTGGGGGGGGAGGTGGTTAATGGTGAAAGACAAGGCTAGAGAACTAGTGTGGAGTGTGATTGTAAATGTTCCTATATGCAATGCTAGAAAGTTTGGGGTTCTCCTTATAGGCCATGAGAAATTAACCAAAGGTTTTAAGCAGGAAAGTGATAAGATCAGAACAATGTTTTCTGAATATTCCTTCTGACGGAGGTGCCAAAAATAGACTGAACATAGAGACAGTAGTCATATGGCGCTCGGCAGGAGCTGATGAAATAAGGCAATAGAAGTGGAATGAATTTAAGGTAATGTTGATGGACTTAGTATGAGAATGAGAGATAATTAAGAGTTAAAGATGACTCCCAGGCCTGGGTAATCAAGTAGATAGAGAGGCCATTAACCAAAATAGGGAATACCTAGGAAGGCCAAGGTTGTGTATAATAAGTTTTTGTCTCAGATAAGTTGAATTTCAGGTGTCTTTGGGATATCCATGTGAAACTATCTAGTAAGCCAATTGAAAACTCAGCCTACAGCCTGGTTAGAGAAGTCAGGGTTGGAGTTAAGATATTTGGGATTCATCAGCATACAGATGTTGAGTAAATTGATGGCAATGAATGTAGAGCAAAAGGAAAAAAGTCTGAGGATAGAGGCCTGAAGGACAGGTAGCTGGAGTAAGAGAAGACCCTAAAAGAGAGTTTGGGGTTCTCCTTGTAGACCATGAGAAAGAAAGCAACAATCAGATGAGGGCTATTAGAGAAACACAGAAGAAGAGAGGTCCTCAAAGGAAAGGGTGGTCTTTAGTAAACACAGAGTAGAGGTCTGACAGGACAAGGACTAGAAGGGCCATTATGAATTGGGCAATTTAGACATCACTGGTGACTTTTGTTGGAGCAGTAGTAGGGGCATAAGCCAAATTGCTGTGGTTTGAGGGTTAAAGAGAAGATGAGGAGGGTGGAAACAGTATATGAGAGTTATTCTTTCAAGAAGGCTGGGCAGTAAACAGAAAGTGAGAAATAAGTTGGCAACACAGTAGGCAAAGGTAATATGGAAGAATGTCTATGGAGAGTAAGAGTGAAGAAACGAGAGAGAAAAGGGTTAATGCATGGAGTCAAATCTCAGACAAGTTAGTGGAGGATGGGTTTTAGTCCAATACTTCTCAAACTACCTGTGGTGAAGGATCGGGTTTTCAAATTTTCAAGCTGTTGCGATTGGTACTTCTGTAAAATATAATAAAAATGAGTTACTATAAAAAATGTACTACAAAAACAAAGACATTCAAAATATAAACCCCAATTTTTCATTATTAGAGCCAATGAACATAAAATTAATTTATCAAATTGCTATGGAAGTTTCTAAATTCTTACTCTTAATTTCAGTGCTTAGGCTGTTGTAGATCAGTATCAAACAGTTTGAGGATTGGAAGGGGTCCATGACCACACCTTGAGTAACACTATTCTAGACCATAGGTAGAGAGAGCGGGAAAGGAGGTAAGAAAGAGCACCCTTTCTTCCAAGAGAGGAGGAAAGCAGGAAAAGGATGAAAAACAGAGAAAACTTCGGAATGAAATGAAGAAGGGTTGAATGGATTCTCACCTGAAAGTCTTTTTTTTTTGTTGTGAAGTAGGAAGCTTCATTTTCCGAAATGATTAAAAGATGAAGAGGTTGGAGTGGGAGGATTGAAGTGTAGTAACGGGTTGAAACAGCTGCTATGGGAAATCAGAAAGGGAACTGAATAAAGATGAATTAAAGATTTGTAGAACAATAGAGAAGACCCAGCTGAGGCTGAAAATCAGAAATTTTTTATGGAGCCAATCAGCTCAATTTTGTGATTTATTTTTTCCAACAGTTTTACATCCTCAGAGCAGGGGTGGAGAAAACATATGATAGAATACTGGTACTATGGTGGGCTAGATATACTAACTGTCCCACGGAAAACACTTAAAAATGCTTAAAAGCACTTAAAAACATGAAATTCATTTATGTTTCATATACATCTTAAACACATAGCCTGAAGGTAATTTTATACAATATTTTAAATAATTTTGTGCATGAAACAAAGTTTGTATACATTGAACAAAGCAAAAGTGTCATTATTTCAGCAACCCAGGTAGACAATGTGGTTGTTTGGCATCACCATCATTCCTGACTCTGATTTTATATGCTACTGATAAGCAATCATTTTCTTACAGTTATTCTCACATAAGTACTTAACAGTTTAAAAAAATGACATACCATTAATATAGTGAAAAAATTATGTGTTCAGTGTAACAAAGCAGCACAGTGGCATCACCAGAATACCAGGATCAGCAGTTAAACAACAAACAATGGCAGGCTTTCAGTCTCCACCTACAATGCTGTGTTTTGATTAAAAGGTTACTGTACATTGTATTTTATTTTTTTAAGGTGAGAAGACACAGAAACAGTTGAAGGACCAGGAAGTGGGTCCTATAAAGATGAGAAGGCATTCTGCTGGATGGCTTTAAAAAAGACGGGCGGATCACGAGGTCAGGAGATCGAGACCATCCTGGCTAACACGGTGAAACCCCGTCTCTACTAAAAAATACAAAAAACTAGCCGGGC
>NW_012116533.1:1998472-1998941 GCF_000951035.1 Colobus angolensis palliatus | reverse complement strand
AAAGTCATCTGCCTGATTAACAATGGATTTTTTCTAAAACAACTCCATCAAAAAGCGGGCAAAGGATATGAACAGACATTTCTCAAAAGAAGACACTTTTGTGGCCAACAAACATATGATAAAAAGCTCATCATCACTGACCATTAGAGAAATGCAAATCAAAACCACAGTGAGATACCATTTCATGCCTCTTAAAATGGCGATCAGTAAAAAGTCAGGAAACAACAGATGCTGGAGAGGATGTGGAGAAATAGGAACTCTTTTACATTGTTGGTGGGAATGCAAATTAGTTCAACCATCGTGGAAGACAGTGTGGTGATTCCTCAAGGATCTACAACCAGAAATACCATTTGACTGAGCAATCCCATTACTGGGTATGTACCCAAAGGATTATAAATCATTCTACTATAAAGATGCATGCACCCGTATGTTTACTGCAACACTATTCACAATAGCAAAGACTTGGAAA
>NW_012116533.1:1987886-1998312 GCF_000951035.1 Colobus angolensis palliatus | reverse complement strand
AAAATGTGGCACATACACACCATGGAATACTATGCAGCCATAAAAAAGGAGGAGTTCATGTCCTTTGCAGGGACATGGATGAAGCTGGAAATCATCATTCTCAGTAAACTAACACAAGAACAGAAAAGGATGCACTGCATGTTCTCACTCATAAGTGGGAGCTGAATACTGAGAACTCATGGACACAGGGAGGGGCTCATCACACACCAGGGCCTGTCGGCGGGTCAGGGCTAGGGGAGGGATAGCATTAGGAGAAATACCTAATGTAGATGCCGGGTTTATGGGTGCAGCAAACCACCATGGCACGTCTATACCTATGTTACAAACCTGCATGTTCTGCACATGTATCCCAGAACTTAAAGTATAATAATAAAAAAAAGTCAAACACCAAAAAAAAGAAAGAAAGAAAGAAAGAAAAAAGAAATAGACGTTTGTTTTACTAAGCCATTATGTCTTTGGGTCTACTTGTTAGAACACTTTATTTAGCTGGTACAGGCATTTAAGTTAGACACATTCTTTTATGTAATCTTTATAACCATTTTACGAAATATGTACTGATATGCAATTTAAGAGATAAGGAAAATGAAGTTAAATTACTTGCTTGAAGTTGTGCAGTAAATGAATGGGTGATATACTAAAGGCCTAAGAAGATGTTTGCTACAGCCCCAGCCAAGCTATGCTCATAGTAATCACTAGGCCTTGTTGTTGATCTGGGGAGCAAAAGTTTGCTGAAGCAGTAAAAATATCATGACATCAGAATTTTCGCTGGAGCCTCAAGGCTAGTTTATAAAATTAACACCCTTCCTCTTTACCTTTTAACTATTTCTCTCACTCCATAACTCTATAAACAGCATTTTGTTGCCTGTCTTTTCTCTGTGTTCATCATTTCCATCCAGATCGGTTCTTATTCTTTTCTAGCAGGCCCTATTATATTGATCTCCTCATTTATGAGACTAGAAAAGAATAATAATCGATGCTTTGAGGTCTCAGTATTTGCTCTTTTCAGGATAGAAGAGTTTCTGTTCAAGAATTGCTTGTAAGTATATTTCACTGAACACTGTAGTGATGACCATCAAAGAAATAACATTAATAATGATAATAACAACTACTTAAAATAATATTTCTAGGAACTATCCCTAATTAAGTAAAAACCCTCCTTTGACCTAGTGCTCTTCTACAGCTACCATCTCATTTCTTTGTTCCTCTTCGGAGTCAAGTATTTCAACAGAGTTGTCTATATACACTACCTACAGCTCCCCACCACCCCATTCACTTTTCAATGCACTCCAGTCTGACTTCTGGCCCTGCCACTCTAATGAAACTACTCATGTTATTGCAACATGCAACATGCATGTTGCCAAATCTAATAGACTCTTCTCTATCCTCATTTTATTTGAAGTCCCTGCAGTATTTAACATCATTAACCATTCTCCCTTCTTAAAAGATTTTCTTGTTTGGATATTGTGACACAACACTCTGCTGGCTTTCCCACTACGTCAGTTGCTACTCTTGTTTAGTCTCATTGGCCAGTTCATCCCAATATTGTGCAGTCTCAGGACTCAATACTGGTTTTCACTTTTTTCTTTATAGTCCTTCTCTATTTTGTGTTGTCCAGACCATGGCTTCTAATACTATCTGTAATGCTAACTCCCAAATTTATTTATCTAGTCTTGATTCATGACATGCATATCTGTCTACCTACTTCATATCTCTATTTGCATATTTAGTGGACACCTTAAACTTATATTGTCAAGAGGTCTTGATATCCTGTGGACCTGCTCCTGTCCTTGTCTTTTCCACGTCAATATGTCATCACCACTTATTTGTTTACTCGAACAAGAAATCTAGTCATTATCATAAATTCTTTTCTTTTCCTGACCTCAACAAAATATGTGTCAGTAAGTCTTGTTGACTCTACCTCCAAAATTTACATAGAAATTCTCCCTTCTTTTTATCTTAACTGCCACCACCTAGGTCCAGGCCTATCCTGAATTACCGAAGTCTCCTGACTGATCTCCTTATCTCTGCTCTGTTCTCCTCCATTACATTCTCCAAATACCAGCAAAATTGATCTCACTAAACCGTCCAGTGTCTTTCCATTGCTCTTTGAATAAAAGCCAAATTATTTATCATGGCTACGAATGATCCACTCCTGTACCTCAATAAGGAAACAGAAGACTTGAACAACACTATACACCAACTAGAATTAACATATATCCATACAGCATTCCACCTAATAATAGCAGAATACATAATCTTCTCAAGTGCACATGAAACATTCTTCAGGACAGATCATAAGCTAGGTCATAAAAGAAACCTCAAAAACCTTAAAAGGATTGAAATCATACTAAATATATTATCTACCACCGTAGAATGAAATTAGAAATAAAAAACAGAAGGAAATTTGGGAAATTTACAAATATGTGGAAATTGAACAACACACTCCTAAATAACCAATAGGCCAAAAAGTCACAAGGGAAATTAGAAAATATTTTGGGACAAATGTAAACAAACCACAAAATATCAAAACTTACAGGCCAGGCATGGTGGTTCACACCTGTAATCCCAGCACTTTGGGAGGCCAAGGTGGGTGGATCACCGGAGGTCACAAGTTTGAGACCAGCCTGGCCAACGTGGTGAAACCTTGTCTCTACTAAAAATACAAAAAAAAAAAATCGACAGGGGTGGTGATGCCCTCTTGGAATCCCAGCTACTCACAAGGCTGAGGCAGGAGAATCTCTTGAATCCAGGAGGTAGAGAGGTTGCAGTGAGCTAAGATTGCACTACTGCACTCCAGCCTGGGAGACAGAGCACGACTCCATCTCAAACAAACAAACAAAACAAAACAAAAGAAAAAAAAAAAAAAAAGAAGAAGAAAAGAAAAAGAAACTTACAGGATGCAGCTAAAGAAGTGCTTAGAGGGGAAATGAGAGCTATAATACCTATATTTAAAAAGAAGAAATAATTCAAATCAATAATCTAACCTGCCATCTAAGAAGCCAGATGAGCAAACAGAAGCAAACAGAAGGAAAGAAATAAAGATTGAAACAGAGATAAATGAAATTCAGAATAGAAAAACAATAGAGAAAAGTGACCAAACCAAAAGTTGGTTCTTTGAAAAGAACAGCAAAATTGACAAGTCTTTAGTTAGAAAAAAAAGAGAAAAGACTGAAATTACTAAAATCAGAAATGAGAGAACATTACCACAGACCTTACAGAAATACAGGGAATTATAAGAGAATACTAAGAGCATTTGTATGACAACAAATTAGATAAACCAGATGAAATGAACCAATTCCTAGAAACATACAAACTATCAAAAGTGACTCAAGGAGAAACAGAAAAATTTAACACACCTATAACAAATAACTAGATTGAGTCAGTAATAACAAATTAGTGGGGATGGTTAATGGCTATAAAAATATAGATGGAATGAATAAGATCTGGTATTTGATAGCACAACACTCAACAATAATTTATTGTACATTTAAAAATAACTAAGAGTATAATTGGAATGTTTGTAATGCAAAGAAATGACAGATGCTTCAGGTGATGCATATCCCATTTTCCTGATGTGATTATTGTACACTGTATGCTAGTTTCAAAATATCTCATGTACTCCATAAATATATACACTATGAACACATAAAAAAATTCAAACTAAAAAAAAATAATAAATTTTAAAACTACCAACAAAGAAAAGCCCAGGACCAGAGAGCCTCACTGGTAAATTCTACCACACATTTAAAGAAGAATAAACACCAAATCCTTCTCAAGCTCTTCCAAAAAATAGAAGAAGAAGGAAACTTCCCAAATCATTTACGAGACCAGTATTTTCCTGATGCCAAAACTAGACAAAAATATTACAAGAAAACTCAGACCATTGAATGTAGATGTACTATGAATACAGATGTAAAAATCCTCAAAAATACTAGTAAATGGATCCAGCAACATATAAAAAATAATTATATACCATGACAAAGTGGGATTCATCTCAGGACTGGAAGGTTGGTTTACTATCCCAAAATTAATATAAACTATTAATTTTGTGGTATGTTAAAGTAATATACCACACCAACAACATAAAGAACAAAAACCACATGATCCTGTCAATAGACACAGTAAAAGCATTTGACAAAAAAATCCAACCTGTCATGATAAATTTAAAAAAAAAAAAAAAAAACACTCAACAAACTAGGAGTTGAAGGGACCTTCCTCAACCTAAGGGAAGCTATGAAAAATTCACAGCTAACATCATACTTAATGCTAGAAGACAGAAAGCTTTCCCCATTATATCTGGAATAAGATAAGGATGCCTGCTCTCATCAATTCTATTCAACATTGTACTAGAGGTTTTAGGCAAAGCAATTAGACAAGAGAAAAAACTATATCCAGATTGGAAAGAAAAAAAAAAAGAAGTAAAACTATCAGATGACACGATCTTATGTACACAAAATTTTAAGAAATCCAACAAAAAACTAGTAGTAGTAAGAAATGAATTCAGCTAGGTGGCAAGGTACAAGATCTAAATTATATAATGAGGCCAGGCGTGATGGCTCACGCCTGTAATCCCAGCACTTTGGGAGACCGAGGTGGGCAGATCACTTGAGGTCAGGAGTTGGAGACCAGCCTGGCCAATATAGTGAAACCCCGACTCTACTAAAAATACATAAATTAGCTGGGCGCTGTGGCGTGCACCTGTAGTCCCAGCTACTTGGGAGGTTGAGGCAGGAGAATTGCTTGAACCTGGGAGGCAGAGGTTGCAGTGAGCCAAGATCATGCCACTGCACTCCAGCCTGGAGCGAGACTCCATCTCAAAAAAAAAAAAACTACAATGAACAATCCAAAACTGAAATTAACAAAATTATTCCATCCTCAATAGCATCAAAAAGAATAAAATATTTAGGAATAAATTTAACAAAAAAGTTTAAAATTGTAATCCCAACTTTGACTCTGAAGGTAAGATTCTAAAATGGTACCGTTAATTTGGAAAACAGTCTGTAGTTCCTGAAAAGGTTAAGCACAGAGTTACAATATAACACAATAACTCCACCACTAGGTATATACCCAAGAGAAATGAAAACACACATCTACACACAAACTTGTAAACAAATTTTCTTTGCAGCATTATTTATAACAACCCCAAAGTACAAATACCCAAATGTCAATCAATTGATGAATGGATAAACAAAATGTGGTTTATCCATATAACAGTATGTTATTTGGCCATTAAAGGAATGAAGTACTGGTAGATGCTACAACATGGAGGAACCTTGAAAACATTATGTGAACTGAAATAAAGCAGACACAAAAAGGCAAATATTACATGATTCCATCTATAGGAAATGCTCAGAATAGGTAAATCCATAGAGACCAAAAGGAGATTAGAGGTTGTCTGGGGCTGAAGAGGAATTGGAAGGAATGAAGAGTAACTGCTAATGAGTAATGGGGTATCTTTTTGGGGGTGATTAAAGTGTCCAAAATTGATTATGTTGAAGGTTGCATAATTATATGAATATTCTAAAAATCATCAAATTGTAAAATTTAAATGGGTGGATGGTATCGTTTGTGAATTATATCTCAATAAAAAGAAGAAAGAAAGAACAAACAAGAGAATTCTGGAGGAAACACGGAGCAGAGTGTAGCATGGGAAATTTCAAGCTCCTTAGAAAAGCCATATGCTACCATGAAGTATCTGCTGTAGAAATAGCAGCTTGAAGTTTTAGAAGACCATCAAGTGGCATGAAAGAAATCTAGAATCCCTTGTGGAATCTCGTGGAGGATGCAGAAGGCAGCTGAGGATTAAGCAGCAGCCTACTTACCAGGCAGTGGCTGTGGCATAAGGTGAACAGCCCCAAAGAAAAGGCTGTACAGTGGATAGCCAACGTCAGGGGCCAGATGGAGGATCTGGCTGAAGTTTGGAGGATTAGCTGCACTACTAGGAGCTAGGGTAGGAATCCTGAATAGTAAGTAATGAGAGACGACTGAGCTTCCTGATACAATCATTGTATGTTACTCATGCTGAGAGAATAAGCCATAAATTGTGAACATTTAAGCAGTGAATAGAGTGAGACAAAATGAGCTACACTTCAACTGGGATCCAGCAGAGGTTATGAGGATCAGATTTCTGCTCCTTGGTTCCATGAGTGAGTTTGAACTTTAAATTGATTATTTGTACAAGAGAGACTTAACTCAGAACAGACTTTTATATTTTAATTGACAATGTTAATCCTCACCCTGCCCAAACCATGCCTCCAACCAAATGGAATAGGTGCCCCAGAACACAATGAGATTAGTCAAACAGCTATATTTTTATAATTAAATTTTGAGGTGAGGCCCATTGGGTTTCATCATGTACATTTTCAAACCCCAATATATGTACAGAAGCTAGTAGATGAATTCTTTTCAAAAGAGAGAAAAGAGAAAAACAGTCAAATAAAGACTTTTTCAAACTATAGTAGACACCTTCATGTTTTGATTGTTCACAATTCCTCTAACTGCCCTAAATAACACTCTGTTTGATCATCTTCTTCCTAAGAAGCCTTTTTCTCCAATCTACAACTAGCTAGCTTTATTGATTCTTCCACATTCAGAGTAGATATTAGCATATCTAAATCTCATTAAGGAGTTTATAGAACTTTCTCTAAAGGAAAAAGGTAACAAAACAACATTCAATTAGTTTGTACTCAAGTTGACAATAGAAGATGTAAATGAAACAACTAGAAAACAAGGTAGATCATGGTGCTTTCGCTCATAAATGTGTTCATTAGATAAAGAATTTTGGAAGGAAGGATCTGTTTTGTAATCAGAAAAACAAAAACTGATTTACCAATTTGAATTGAAAAGTAGGTAACGAATTTCAGTATTTACTCACGTATTCATTCAAACATAAAAGGGAACTGATTACCACCTCCACCACAACAACCATGTGTTATATGTGTACAAGGTTAGATCAAAGTGGTAGCTAAGAATATTACATTCTGCAGTTGTTCAAGGATGACAGTTGAGAAAGTTTGATGACAGAGGATAAAAATAACACTTGTTTGGGCATAAATGGCAGGTTTTTTTTCAATGAAATATGTGAATGTTCCCCCTTTTACTTACAACCCCAGAAACCTAAGAAAATAATTTTGCAACATTAAGTTCACTACCTCATCAAATTATAATTATTCTTATTTTCTGAAATGAAAAAATAACTATGTTGTAAACACGAGAACAAATTGAGGCAATGATAATATATTAAGTAACTATTGGGTTTAATTCAATTACTAGCTTTGCTGCACAGTAAATAATATGCATAACCTCTGTTCAAGTATTTTTTTCCACAGTTGTAAAACAAAGCCTTTGACAGGAGTTAGTTAACAGCAATTTAGAGCTGCCTCTAAATTGCAGAAATAAAAATGCTCACAATTTGAATGTGCTTTGTTGACAAAGAGACTATGGCCTATTTATTTTATTTTTTTAAGTGGAATCTTCAGCTCCCCGACTGACAGTCAGTTACAAAGACAGGAAGGCACCTTAAAGTTTCCTCTGGAGGGTATATCACTGCACTCCAGTATCAGCAGTGGGTAGAAACCATGTGCTCTATCATACTTTGACCTTTATACTTCAAGCCAAGAGAATCCTGAGCAAGGTCAGTTTTTCTATCCACGCAGTGTGCACTTTGCATAGATGTAAAAAAAAAATTTTTCACAGAATTTGTCCTGTGGATTTCGTTTATGTTTGAATGAAATATGTTTCTTTTTATGCTGGTGACTTTGCAAGAAAACTAGGCCAGGAGAGGCATTTCCTCAAAGGCCTAAAGGAGACATTACCACCACCACCACTACTTGCCAAGGGATTTATAAAGCATCTTGAGGCTCAAGGTTAGTATGGGAGATGAGCCAGGCTCAGGAAAAGTTAACACAAAGATAAAGGTTAGTGTTTTCCCCCGTTTTAGTTAGCCAATACAACAAAGTACTTAGATAGTAACCCCTAGCGGTCAGGTAATGATGTCTTTTCTGCAATTATCACATTTGTGTTTGTCTATTTTCTTTATGCTAGTGAGGTTTGGAATTGGAATTGAAAATCCTCTAGGGAAAAGCTATTTTTGTAATTCAGCTGGGGTGTCCTTGTCTTTGGGTTTTCCCATTGCATCAGTCCCTTAGCCTGGCAGGATAGCCATGATAGTGCTTTGTCTTTTAGATGAAATGCAGAACTAAGGACATGACTACTGGTGCTTATTAAAGATTCCTTGCTATTTTTCACAAGAGTAGGGGCGTTAGACTCTTGTCTACTGGCCAAATTCTAAATTGGGAGATTACATTCTGCTTTCCTAAATTCCCCTAGCAGAAGCAGCCATCCATGATATCCTACTTTGCTTCCTGTGCTAAACTGTTTTGTGATGTCATTAAATGGCTCTGGATTTTTACTCTAGAAATGACCACTTTAGTGGGGTGGGGAGTAAATCGATACCTATTGTCTGATATTATGTTCAATCTAGTTTCAAAAAAATTAAAAGGTAGGCTGTGATACTTAAGGACAAAGTACAAAACACCCTAATGTACAAAATACCGTAACGTACCAGTTGTTGTGGTGCTTTTTTAAAAAAACCAATCTGCTTTGTCTTCTGTAACATAGACAAAATATTAATGCATTTTTTTTGCTCCACTAGTAGTTGACAAAGAATTGTTATTTGTTTCAAACATAAGGTTAATTCTAACAGTGATGAAGTTTGAGAGTGTGAAATTACATATCACTGACCAATTCAACTATCTCTTTTGTCTTTAGGCTGCACCTAACCATTCCAGACTTTCATTTGTCTATCTCATAAAATCTTTTTGGAAGGAGATTTTGTCATCTTTCCTTGGTAACATATTTCAGTATCTCTCAATCTTTCCATAAAAACCAAGTTCTTATTTCTGTTTAACCTTGGTTGCACCTGCTGGAGTGTAATGTCACTATCTTTTGTACATCAGTAGCCTTATTATCATATATTGTTAGTGAGAGGCAATATAGTATAATGGCATGGTTTTTGGAATCAGACATGCCGGCATTCCGATCCTAGCTCTGTTACTTTCTAGCTGTGTGATGTTGGGCAAATTACTTCTGAGGTTTAATAGCCTCATCTGTTAATGAGTAACCTCAGAGCATTGTTGTGAAGATAAAATGAGATAATATCTTATTCTGAAGGATTATGGGGTAGGACGAGGTATGGTACTGGGCACCTAAAAAGCATTCAGTACATACTATAATAGCTATTTATCTGATTATGTGCATGTATCTGACTTAATTCATAAACTCTTTGAAAGTGGGAGGCATACTTCCTGCGCACGCCCTGGATTTCAACAGAAGTATAGTGTTGTGCACATAGTATGGTGCAGAGGCTCAATATTACTGAATGAATAAATTGTTTTGTTTTTATTCCCTGAGTGGAATGAACAGCCCCCAGCTATCTGCAAGATCCCATGCATGTAGATAAAAGGTGACAAAAATCAATCTGCAGTTTTTAAATCTGCAGATACCTGACTTTATCTAGATGTTTTAGCATGGTGTAGATACAATGCAAATAACTTACGCTTTCTATTTCTATCAGGTTCATTTCTACAAATTTTAACATTTATTGTCATTATTTTTATTATTAAGCTACACTTAGGCACCTAGAAAGGGACTGACTCATATGCCTCCTCATCCATCCAAGCATTTGAGAAATTTTAAAAATGAATATTAAGAGCTAATTATATACTTAAACAAAATCTTTCAATTTGTGACTAAGTACATTACCTTCCCTATTTATCTCTAAGATCTGAGCACTACAGATAATATTCCTAATTGCTTTGTACCTAAGCCAAGAAATAAAAACCAAAACCAGAAAAGTCCACCACTGCAAGTCCCAAAGCACAATTAATATCTTTGAACCAGTGAAGTATTAGTTAGGACTTTATTTTTGGCTTTTAAATGTTTACAAAGGGCTAGGAGGGTGAGTTGGGGGGAACAAGTACAAGATACATAGATTCAATCGGACTTGAATATTTCTCCATAAGGAAAGAGTACCCTGGTGTGTGCTTAGGCTGCAATTAAAAAGAGCAGCGTGGCCATTTCCCCGACTGCTTTGTACATACTTAACAGGGGCGGTCTCAGGTATGGAGCTCCAGGCACCTGCTCGCTCACACTCCAACAGTTCAGAAACCCGTGTATTTGAGGCCGGGTGGCTCAGGTTCCACGTAACTGGGCTTAAGTGTCATTAATACTACTTGCAGCGGGGGTCACTGAGCTGTGCTTTGGGACCTGGATGCTTACTTCGGACTTTTCTCCTTTCTTCCCCCCTGCCCCCACTAGTTTCCCTTTCCTTCCTTCCTTCCCGGGCGTGCCCACCTCTTCCCTTAGCTCCCACTTTCCACTCTCTGACTCTTGTTTCCTTCACCTTCCTTTCTAATCGGCTTTCTGT
>NW_012116533.1:1977473-1987633 GCF_000951035.1 Colobus angolensis palliatus | reverse complement strand
CTCGCCTCACTTATGGGTCGGAAACGCTGCGTGGGGGAGACCGTTCCAAGATGGCGGCGGGTTGCTGCGGGGTGAAGAAGCAGAAACTGTCCAGTTCGCCCCCCTCTGGCTCGGGTGGCGGTGGTGGCGCCTCCTCCTCCTCCCACTGCAGCGGAGAGAGCCAGTGCCGAGCTGGGGAGCTGGGACTAGGAGGCGCCGGTACGCGGCTCAACGGGCTGGGAGGTCTAACCGGAGGAGGTAGCGGCAGCGGCTGTACCCTCTCTCCCCCCCAGGGCTGCGGCGGCGGCGGCGGGGGGATCGCCCTGTCGCCACCTCCGAGCTGCGGAGTGGGGACCCTACTTTCTACCCCGGCCGCCGCCACCTCTTCCTCACCCTCCTCATCGTCCGCCGCCTCGTCCTCATCGCCGGGCTCCCGGAAGATGGTGGTGTCAGCAGAGATGTGCTGCTTTTGCTTCGATGTGCTCTACTGTCACCTGTACGGATACCAGCAGCCCCGGACCCCCCGATTCACCAACGAGCCCTAGTGAGTACCGTGCCCTCCGCCGCCCTCTCCCTTGCGCTCGGGATGGGGCTCAGAGTTGAGGCAAAGTGCGAGTCCGCTTCCCGGCCGGCGGATGCCCCTGCCCTCTCGCTGCCCGGGTCCCCGGAGCCACTCAGTTGAACTAAGGGTACCCTGCGCTTTTTGCCCTCCGAGGCAGGCACCCCACACTTGGAGCAGGGTGCTGCTGCAAGGGATGGCCCCGTGGCTCCTAGAGGTGTTAGCTTTCTCTTTGCGATGACTTCGAGGAGTTTTGACCCCTTTACTTGTCTTCTTCACCACCCCCACCACCCCTCACCCTGCCCCGGTTTTGGAGATCTGGGTTACTCAAGGTGTTGACCTCTCCTCACATTGGTTTCCGTTACCCCAAGTGAAAGCCCCGCCAGTATTCCCGCCCCGCGTACCTTGCACATGGAGAACTACTATCCCATTGCAGGGCGAAAAATAGCAAGTATCCAACTTCTGTTAGTGATGGAACTTAGCTCTGGAGCTTGTGAGGTTACCCATCTTTTCCTTTGGGTTTCCTTGTGCCCTGGGAAGGGGGGAGGTTTCTTAAAACACATTTTCCCTTACTACTTATTTTTATCCAAATACACCCATTAAAATGTGTTTCTCGTGAAGCGAGCGCACTGCCGGCTTCCTCACATTTGAAGAGTGAGACCTTTTTTTTTTTTTTTCATTCCACTGTCTGGATAATAGCTCATTCAAAGAGAACTGTCCCCACAGAGCCACTGTCAGTTTGTACATTAGGCGTGCATTCGCTTTTGTGTCGATTTCACTTTTTAAGAAATCCATGTTATACTCGATGATTTGAGAACAGTTAAATAGTAAATGTGTAGGAATTGTTATGGTTTCCTTTGGTTTTGTACCTTAAATTATCTTACCCTTCAAGTGTGTGGTTGAAAAATTTTAAAATAGCGCTGTTACAGCTAAAAGCCAGGTTAATTCTAATCCCTGTCCATTTGCATGTGTGGGAGATGGGGCATATGGTTTTTTTTTTTAATGTGTAAACTGAATGTAAACTGACTTTTTGAGTTAAATGCTAGACAGAATGTAAAGACCAAGAGAGGGCAGAATGAGAAAAAGTGCAATTGCTTTTATTTGAGTACTTAGCATCAACAAGAAAAATAATACAGGAAAAATTTCAGTAAAACTCGTACTGAAAGGCATCACCCCCTTTTCCAGCTAAAAGTGCCGCTTGTCCCCCATATCATAAATACCTTAATTGATGTTCTTTTAAAACTGCTCCTTTTCATTTTGTGAGATTAGAGGATTGGACTACTATTGTATAAGTATAAACACTTCTGCCTAGACTAAAATATTAAATTAATATGTAAAGTGGAAATTACAATAAAGTGTCCTGGAAATTGTGCATTTGTACTGTTTGTTTTATTTGGCTTTTATTCTTTAAATGTCTTTAATTTTGTATGACTCTTCTGTGGTCTGTGCATTTTCTTTTAGACTTGGTTAATCTTTGGGCATTGGTTCATGAGAAGTGCATGAAAGAGCATCCAGGAGAACACTTTGTCAAACAAATATCTTTATAAATTTCATAGTGTTAATTCTAGAAGCTTAAATCCTAAGTCCACACCTTTATTTAGCCAATTAATTTTTTGGTTAAGAAGTAAAATTGATTTTGAAAAGACTGCCATGTAAAAAAATCTATGAAATATTTATTAGCTTGAGTCACTTATTTGTGACTTTTCTGCCTTCTCTTGGATGTCTGTGACGTATTAAAGCTAGTCCTGGGATGATACTTAGGTTGGCTCTGCAAAGTCATGGGACTGCAAAAATTCACTCCTGTTTAGTTCTTGAGCTGTTACATGAGTTTGGCAAAGGCTGCTTTAGTATTCACGCTCCATTGCTCCAAAGCATATGAGAACACACTTTCAGGAGGTGCTATTTTCACACATTTTAAAGTGAGTTTGGGTTAACTCAATGACTATAGCAAGAATTTTAAAAGGAAAGTGAGCTTGACCAGTTCATACAGAAAATGCTTTTGAAAATATCATTTTAACAGTAGCCACTTTGCACACATATTTAGATATTATTCTCTTCAAACACCCCAGCCCCTGGATTTCTTTTTCATGGAATTAAGCAGATGATAGGACACACTTTTGACTGCTGTGGATATGTTGAAACGGTGGTGGAAGAATAATAACTATTATCATTTAGCAGACCTTGAATGTGTCAAGTATTCTATAAAATAACTAATGTAGAGTAGACACTGAAGATGACCAAGTGCAGAATGAAAGTTCACTTCAGTGGAAAATGGACTGTCTTATTTCCATATATCTTCAACTCATTTTTGAGGTGTACTGTGGAAAATTCAGGAAAGCTTCCTCATTATGGGAGGGAAATAACTAAGCATTTCAACAGTGCCTTAGTAAGTACCACACATTTGTCTTTCTGTTTTACATATTTAACAGCATTGTGTACTTATTAGTGTTGCTTTATCCTAAGTGCCATAAGACATAAACAGACATACTGGGATTTTTTTTTCTCCTAGTTATTATCATGTCATGAGCAGTGTGTTTGCCCACCAGATGTTGTGCTTTTGACAATTTTAACTTCTCATACATAAACGCACACTCTTTTCATCCCTTCCCAGGACTTTTCTCTCAGAATGTCTGTAACTGGTGAAATCCTCGTTTTATGGGTTTAGAAGCTCTAGATCCATCAGTTAGTTATCCTTCCACTCAGTATTGAGGGGATGTCAACATATGAACAGGCTGTCTGGATACAAATTCTTCACTGTTGCTCCCATTTTTTGATTACCTACCCAATTGCAGAAAGCATTGTACAGGCAAGTTTGTGCACAGAAATCTGGTTAAAGACATGAGGAAAACTTAACTTTACTGCATTTTGATATTCAAAATCAGCAGTCTTGGATTTATGTCAGGGAGCCCAGATAGCTATTTTATAGGAACCTGTTTGCTACTATAAAGGGATCCACTGTGCCAGGTGTTGAGCTAGTTAGACTCCAGAGCAGTCATTCTTAACTTTGGCTGCACATTGGAATTACTGGGAAGTTATTAAAAATATTGATGCCTGAGCCCCAACTCCAGAGATTCTGACTTAATTGGTCTTGGATGGGGCCTAGGAATCAGGATTAGTAAAAGCTCACCAGGTGAGTTTAATGTGCAGCTAAGGTGGCGAACCACTGATTATATTCTACTGCATTTTTCTCTTGAGATTTGGATAATTTGGGCTAGGGTAGTGCCTTGGAATCTGTATTTTATGAGCACCCTAAATTTCAGTAAACAACCGATTTGAGAAACTCTTGCCTTGTGGTCTGCAGAAGACATCACCCGGGAAATCATTACAAATGTAAGCTTTCAGGCCCCGCCTCAGACCTGCTGAATTAGAGTCTGCATTTTAACAAGCTTCTCAGGTGATTCTTATGCACATTAAAGTTTGAGAAGGACTAGTTCTCAAACTTTGTAGTACATCATAATCTATGGTGCTTGTTAAAACACAAATTGTTGGGCCCCATTCCCAGAGTTTCTGATTCAGCTGGTGTGGGGTGGGGCTGTGAATTTGCATTTCTAACAAGTTCCCTGGTGATGCTGATGCTACAGTTCCAGGGCCACACGTTAAGAACCTAGGGAGAGAGAAGTGAGGACCTGAGTAAGTACTTGAACGACTGTAATGGAATGGCAATTTTCAAGGCCAGTTTTCAGTATAAAACTTCCTGCTTCTGTGTCACTATGCTTTAGCATGTTCATTCTAACTTAGCACCCAGGAGATTGAGTGCTGCCGAGAGTGTAAGAGTCTGAGGTTCTCGGGATGGTTTTAGTTGAGGGGTGAGGGCAACTCTTGGAAACCTATGGTATGATTTTAGGTCCTTTTTCAGAAATTGTTAAATGTAAGGAATACATTTTAGGAATTAAAAACATTACAAATATGATACCTTAAGGTGAATTGTATTGATTTTAATAAGTAAAGCCCCCTTTGTTCCCATAAAATGCTCTTATGATTCTTTCACTAACATATTGTGAAAAGATTTTAAAAGCTTTTATTTATGCTTATGGTTGCTGGATTTCATTTTAAGACCCCCTCTGTAACAAAAATATGAAATGATTCTGCTAAAGCACTGGGATTGTTCAGTCTTATATCTTTAATGCTGCTGCGTGTCATGTTACTTGAACTTTTTATTTTAATCATCTTACCACCTTTGAAGTTAACGCAATACTACATTTTTTATGGACCATAGCACATAGAAGATTCTTTATTATTAAAGTACATCAGTAAGTGTGGTTTTAAATTGCAATTAATTAAATGTATTTTTAAAAAAATCCACTCCCAGATATGCAGATTGTGAGACTCTGAAGAGGTGTTTGAACAGTTAACTCTTTCTCATCTTGCCACCGTAGTCAAGTTACTGTTTTTCAGTGTGCATGGGAGGAATTGGGTTGTGTTGGGGAGTAGGCATTTTGTTTCGACAGAACTGTAGCAATCCTATTGCACTATCAAAAAGATGATTTGATAGAGCAGCTCAGGTTAAAGTGGTATTAAATTTGCATTTTTAAACATGAGCCATTATATTTCTATGTTTTCCGATGAAGATTGACCAGAATAGCAAGAAGATGTATCTGTCTATCACAGATGATGCCATGAGGCCATGACAGATTTCCCTTATCCACACTAACATAATGGTACTAACTTGCATTCTCTGGTCATAATGTATAGTTTTTCTTGTAAAAGAAAAACACTGTCTGAAAAATTGTTGAGTCTTTTTGAAGGTGTAACTTTTTTTTTTTTTAAACAATGTTGATTCCCATTGAAAGACAATCTGATGTCATATCTTACAGATAGAAAAGAAGGCAGGCATCTCCCCAGTTGTCATTTGTTCTGTAAAAGCCATCAGTGACTGAGCTAGAAGGATGGAGACATATAAATCATAAAATTGTTTTTATATCCATGCATAAAGGTGTATGTGAGACAAGGTATATTTAGTTAAAAAGAAAATGCTTATTTTGCTTTCTCCCCCATATGGCCAAACGGAGTGATAATTTAGCCCATAATTTTTCTTGCTTATGAATTATGTTTGTGCTGCACTCAGGTTTCAGTTAGCGGGTGGCAGCCAAGTAGGAATCTTTGCTGAAATCTCTTAGTCCAATAGGAAGAAAGACCACTACCGAAAAAGTAAAAAATGGTCTGTTAACCCATGCATGAGTTGTTTTTCTAAGTATGTGTTTCTCAGGCACATGTTAACATTTGTGGTGTTGTCTTTTTAAAAACTGTATGCTTTTTGAAACCAAATTTGTGTCATAAATACTAAAACCTTTAGCTACAGTGGATTATATTTTTGAAGTGAGTTGCATTTCCTATTTATAGATAATTTTACTTTTTGAGAATTTATGTGTGAAACACTAAAACTTGTGTAATGAGATTAGTTAGTTCCCAAGTTTTCCTGATTTCAATAGGCATTATTCTGTACTCTCGATGTCACACATGCTTGGCTCTTATAAAGCAGCACAATGACCAGGGCTTTTACATTTAAATTTTGTTAAATAGTCTCTTTTTCAAACTTGTGTAATAATGTCTCTTTTTGATACTGTTCTGAATCAATTAAGCTAAGTAAGTGAGGACCAGCAGTAAAACCCAGCATCTGCCAAGAATGGACCCTCAATGTCTAAGCTGTCTTTCCACAATCAGTAATTGGGCAGTTGCTCACAGGACACTGGAGACAGTGTGGGAAACCAGTGGTTGTGTAGGTGGGAAGAGTAGATTCCCAACAGTAAGCTTATTTAGAGTTTAGCTTCTGTAGTTAGTGTTGCTAAGAGCAAAAATGACCCACAGCTTATGTAGTATAAATAAAATAACCCAAAGGAAGAAGTACAGTGTAATAGTATAGTTGGTTGGGTGGAGCATATTTTATGTTCAGTCCAACTATAAGTGGCATCTTTTGTATCAAGTGTGGGTGTATTTTCTACAGCTCTTAATGTTTCAGACATTGAAACTTGCTCAAAGTTAAAAATGTTAGTGTTGAATAGCTGAGTGGAAATTATATGTCACTGGAGGAAAAACACCCTGTTTTTGTAAAAAAGCATGTACATTATCCTGAGTTCCATGGTTGGAAACTAGAAAAATAGAAGAACTAGTTCTATCCTCACAAAGTTTACAGTCCTGTTCAAGATATGATACTATTATCAAAGTTGCTTGAAATACTTACAAAGCAATATATCCATGATTGTAGATTAATAAAATACACATAAAATACCTACACATGGAAATGACATGGAATAAAGGAGTGGTCAGGGAGAAGGCTATAGGGAGGGAATAACTGGAACCAAGTTTTGAAATGGAGGAGGTACAGACATTATTGGTAGAGTCTGTTTGACCAGTAGATCTTGAAGTCTTACTTGGTTGTTCTTAAACCCATTGCTGTCACCACCACACCCCTTGCCACAGGACTTGGGGATTCCCAGCAGCTGTCTTCAGTCAGCAACTTTCACTCTCAGCATTCTTCATATCACTCCCCTTGCTCTGGTCTCTAAGATCATAAAACTTCAAGGAAATTAAAAGTAGCCTTTGTGTTGAGAATCCTCTGGGGAGGCTGGATAAGAGATCTTGCATCTGCTTATAGTTTCTTGTATTAGGAAGAGAACAGGATTTGCAGAAGAGTCCTCTAGAGTATCAGATGAATTGGGAGAAGAGTCTCAAGATAGGGGAGACTAACCAGGCTTAAGGTTATGAGGGCAGTAGGAAAACTGACATTGGAAAGTGGGAAAGCCACCCCAGGGGCAGAGTTTGTGAATATAGGAATGTTGCAAAATTAAGAATTGGAAGAAGTTATCAGCATATGCAAGGGCTGGTACTCTAGGGCCAGGTTTTGTGAGGAGTGGAAAGATTGTAGCTCACCTGTTTTTGGCTTCCATCATTGCCTCTTCTTTTCTTGGCTCTGTGCCTAGCTATTCTTGTGCTCAGAAAAAGTTTGTTAAACAGCTCTGTTGAAATGGCTATGAAATTTGATCACAGGTATAAGAACCCTCCTCCCCTTTCCCTCTTCACCTATTCCCAACTGTATCTAATTTGGGAGAAAGGATGAGAAGACACGTCGGTTTATAGAATTTGTATCAAATATAAAGATAGCTGGAATAGCTTTTGGATGAAGACCTGTGATTAGGTGACTACACGTGCATAGAGAGGCACTGCAGGGAAAACAAAACAAAACAAAACAAATTCTGGTTGCTTGGCAGAAGTGAAAGAAGAGAGGCTTTGGACATAATTCAGAGTTCATAAGCCTGGGGAACCATGAGGATGGTGATGCCATTAAAAAATATAGGGGGAATATGGGAAGAAACAAATGGTTGGGCAGGTGAAATAGATTTCTTACTATGTGTAGTTCCAAGTGTTGGCAATTATCAAATGTTATTTCTTTTTGAATTACCAGAACCACAGAGCAGCAACAGAGCTATTGTGATGTTTTGGTTGGTCCCTTGGGATCACTTCCCGACTTTGTGACTTTGAATGGCTCAGATAAGTAGATATCAGTGATAGTTTTCAGCTTTGTACTGCTAGTAAAAATACCTGGCAGAATTTTGGGTTTCTTTAATGTAGGCTTTTACATTTTCTTAGTCTTCAGGCTTATCAATTTGTAAAGCAGGCAGTGATCCTTTTATTTCCTTATGTGTATATCATAGCACAGCCTTGAGCAAAATAAAGCCTCGTGGCAGGCCATCTTAGGAACTCATAATTTCAGAACTAAAAGGAAATTTTTGAAGGACTAGAAGTGCCTTTTGGTGCAAGATTCTAGGTTGTGTGTCCTAAAGCTTAGAAAGTAAAATAGATTGAATCAAGCTGGATCTGTTTTGAGGCCTTGCTCAATGATGAAGGATGGATGTTATGAACCAATGGGATCAGCCATATTACTTTAGAATCTTTGCAATCTTCAGTGGATGGGCAAAAGTGAAAAATTCTGCTTAAATAAAGGCCTACTAATATTAGTTTCTTTCAATAAGGTCTGTGATCGTCTTGATGATTCTTGCGTTTTCCCTGTCTGTTTCATACAGATAATCCACATTGTTACCCAAAGCCACATGCAATGCTGGGAGAGCACAGTTGACTGTGTTATGCAATATCCTGCCAGAAGATGCTGACCAGTTCTCTAGTAATAGAAAGTAGTGAGATTGAATTAAGAGCCTATATACTTCACCTTGCCATTCCATATACTTTCACTGTGATCTGTAAGCATATTACATACAACTTTAGTAACATATTTTCTATTGAGATCTTGGATTGCTGCAAGGTGGTAACATCAGATTCTCTGCTTTGCTTCAGGTGTTAGTGGATCTTTGAGTCATTCTTATAGAATGGAATATCTGAAAAAATTGGTTTTGATGCTGTTAGCTTAGGGGTCCCACAGCAGTGTATCTGCCTCAAATAAATGCTTATGTGCTAGTTACATTAGTGTGTTTCTTTTCTGTGACATCATTATTGCTTATAGTAGCCTAGCAGCCACACGATTAGGTTTAGGTACTTTGGGGTGCAAATAAATCATATAGCTTGTAAAACCTGGGCTTCAGTACATAATTCATTGTAGCAAGGCAAATACTTCGTGCTGATTTTGAACAACAGTGAAGTGTTTAGATTGACGGGTGCTTTTTACATCCTTTTTTATATGGTAAGTAGAAGGATGGCATTGGTGATTTATTCAATAAAGAAGAATCTCATGAAGTCTTTGCCCTTTTTCCATGTTACTGTAGGTGTTCTCAACACAGTTCATGAGTTTCCCTATGATAATGACAAAAACAAATAAAAAAATTGCCACAGCTTCTTTCGCATTAAAACAAGCCAATAAAAAACTTGCCACTAGCTTGGCTGGGTACTTGATTTTGTGGACTAGGTCTTTGATGTTAGGAGTATTAAAACTTTTTGTTGAGTTCACAGATCCATCTACCCCCACACTCTTCTACTTGTCCATTCAAAAAGCCCTCACAAGAACAAAAAGGAATAATATTCTATTTTTCTGACACTAATGAGGTGGGTGATATGTGGTTTGTGGTATACTTTACTCCACAAACTCCTCCAACTATTGTCCTGTCTGGCAAGTTGTTTTGTGGAAATTGACTCTCCCACATTGTAGGCGTTGGCTGTGTGGAGAAAGAGAGTCACATGTGGCTTGAGGCAGGGACAGAGGGCTTATGGGAATCAGGGAGGGAGTAAAATGAATTGTATTAAAGTGAAGTGAAGCATGGATTCAGGGCAGAAAAGAGAGACTGAGCACCTGATCTGGAGCAGGAGTGCTTTTTATGTTTTGCGTCATAAAACTTAGATGTCCCTCCTTTAGGACCAATGGCCATAGCATTCTTGTTAAAAAATAATTATTCTGGGCCAGTGTGGTGGGTCACGCCTGTAATCCCAGCACTCTGGGAGGCTGAGGTAAGCGGATCATGCGGTCAGGAGATCGAGACCATTCTGGCTAACACGGTGAAACCGTGTCTCTACTAAAAATACAAAGAATTAGCCGGGTGTGGTGGTGGGCGCCTGTAGTGCCAGCTACTCGGGAGGCTGAGGCAGGAGAATGGCATGAACCCGGGCGGCAGAGCTTGCAGTGAGCCAAGATCGTGCCACTGCACTCCAGCCTGAGCGACAGAGCGAGACTCTGTCTCAAAAA
>NW_012116533.1:1963809-1977228 GCF_000951035.1 Colobus angolensis palliatus | reverse complement strand
GGCCTGGGCGACAGAGTCAGACCATGTCTCCAAAAAAAAAAAAAAAAAAGAAAAAAAGTTTCTATCATAAAAAAATGCATATCATGAAGTTTCATAATATGAAGACCTGCTGTGGGTCCTTTTAATACTTCTAGGAGACCACATTGAAAACCATTTGTACGGCATCTTCAGAATGAGGCCTCTACATAACTCTGGAAGCTGTAGGACAAGTAGCTTTACCCAAAAGAGCATGAATGTAACCACTCTCCTGTAATTATCCTTACTTATTTTTCTTGACTTGTCTATGCAAATAGTTATAAATCCTCAGGTATTCAGACATACCTTCTTTTTAGGCCTGTATATTTATATTAATAGCCCCTACTTAGATGTGTGAAGTTTGTTTCATATAGTTTGCTCACAGTTATTATCTATAACAAAGATTATGGAACAGACACTATTAAATGATAGACCTAGGTATAATTTCTGACTGGCTGCAGAATACAGTCATACAAAGGTACTTACTTATCTCTTTTGTACTTTATCTTAGAAGGACCTACTATGGTCAATTTAATTTGTAAATTACATTCTCACAGATAACTGGAGTGTCAGCAATTTTTTGTTTATCAGTTTATCTTTTACATATAGGCTGCTTTTACTTTACCTTTTTTTTTTTTTTGAGACAGAATCTTGCTCGGTCACCCAGGCTGGAGTACAGTGGCATGATCTCGGCTCACTGCAACCTCTGCCTCCCGGGTTCAAGTGATTTTTGTTTATCAGTTTATCTTTTACATATAGGCTGCTTTTACTTTACCTTTTTTTTTTTTTTGAGACAGAATCTTGCTCGGTCACCCAGGCTAGAGTACAATGGCATGATCTCGGCTCACTGCAACCTCCGCCTCCCGGTTTCAAGTGATTCTCCCGCGTCAGCCTCCCAAGTAGCTGGGATTACAGGCACCTGCCATCATGCCCAGATAATTTTTGTATTTTTGTAGAGATGTTTTCCAGGCTGGTCTTGAACTCCTGACCTCAGGTGATCCGCCCGCCTCAGCCTCCTGAAGTACTGGGATTACAAGCATGAGCCACCACGCCCAGCCACTTATTTTTTATGGTTGTAAAAAAGATGAGATTTTACCCTCTTAGTAAATGTTTAAGTGTATAGTAATGTTAACTGTAAGCACTAGGCTTAGCTTAATTTTTAAAGGCACATAATAGTGGCTTTACCTAAAGCAACTCATTTCTTACAGGAATTTTGGGAATCCTTCACAAATTAATCTTATAAACTTACTGGAGGGGCCAGGCGCGGTGGCTCATGGCTGTTATCCCAGCACTTTGGGAGGCCTAGGCAGCGGATCACCTGAGGTATGGAGTTTGAGACCGGCCTGACCAACATGTAGAAACCCCGTCTCTACTAAAAATACAAAATTAGCTGGGTGTGGTGGTGCGTGCCTGTAATCCCAGCTACTCTGGAGGCTGAGGCAGGAGAATCGCTTGAACCCGGGAGGTGAAGGTTGCTGTGAGCTGAGATCACACCATTGCACTCCAGCCTAGGCAACAAGACTGAAACTCCATCTCAAAAAAAAAAAAGTACTAGAGGTGCACAAATCCTTTTTATAAGAGAGCCTAATTTAGGCTTTGAGGTATTTATTTTTCCAAACCTATTGAAAATTACGAATAAACTAAAGGAATTAAAATCAGAAGTAACTTTTTTTTTTTTTTTTTCCGAGATGGAGTCTTGCTCTGTCACCCAGGCTGGAGTGCAGTGGTGTGATCTCGGCTCATTGTAACCTCCACCTCCCAGGTTCGGGTGATTCTCCTGTCTCAGCCTCCCGAGTTGCTGTGATTACAGGTGTGCGCCACCATGCCTGGCTGATTTTCTTTTTTAATTTTTAGTAGAGATGGGGTTTCTGAGGAAATGTGTTTTCTAGAGAGATGGAAAATTGGAAGATAAATTGCATAAGGGGATATTATAAGTAAAGCCTTTAAGTCTATATATGTATATATAGACTATATAACCATTTCAGTTAAGCACTTCTTGAAATTGTTTCTTATAGCATACATGCTTGTTTCTAATGAAAAACTTACATATAAATGTGACAGTGGCATCTGTGAAATAATAGATATGGTCAAGTTGCAAGTCTCAAAATTTGTTTGCCCTGTTTTTGTACAACCAGTATGAGGCTCTCTATCATTAGCTGGGGTGTAGACATTTTAAAAATAATATCGCTGAATTGTAATGTATCAATTTGGGTTTTGGAGCAGTATCTAACTTGTTCCATTTAGAGATGGCTTTGCAGTTCTAAACAAGAAAGTAGAATTTTTACTATGATTATCCCTTTGCTTACAGACTTTTAAAATGAATATTTGTTGAAGTCTCAAGTCTTTTTTGCCAGTATTATCTTAAGACTGTGTTTGACATCAATACCTATCTCTTACGCTATGCAAGTACTCCTCTTAATATTATGACTGGTTCTAATATTTCATTTCAACAAGTAATACAGCTGTTCTGGGTAGAACACTATGCTAGACCCCTTTATGAGTATGGGTGAGAAGTCTGTAAAATAGGCATAAACCATGCTTCATGTCCTTAAAAAGCTTGCAGTCATACTGAAAAGACAGGATTCATGAAACAAATAATGATGTCACATATGATTCAACAGCTAAATGAGTGATGGAGACAATGATGTCTGTAGGACTCATTGTTTCGGTAGACTAATGTGGGCTAAGATTGTACAGGAAGGCTTTACAGACAAAATAGGATTTCAGCTAGGTAGAACTTTCATAGATGGAAAAAGCAGTCTAGGCAGAGAAACATCTTAGACACAGGTCAGGATGAGCATTATACAGTGGTCAATGGGTACCAATCAAAAGTAGGTTGAAGTGGGGGCGAACCTAGCAAGAAAGGTGACCTGTAAGGAGACTAGCCATAAAAAGCATTGGGAAATGAAGGTCTAACAGTTGACAGTTTTAAACTTTTAATGGCCTGTGAGTGGCCTCTTTCCTGGTAAAATTTCTCTTTGTCCATTTAATTATGTCTCACCAGCACCTTTAATGTTGTGAATGTCATGAAGCCTGGACAAGAGACTAGGAAATAACACAAGCAGGTGTCTGCTCTGTAGACAAAGTGCTTTCATTCTTCAGTACGCATTCAGCTTAAGTCAGTTAGATTAACATTGGTTATGTCACACTGCCTGAGTGCCTTCTATGTTCAGTGATCTTTTTTCTTCTGAACTTCAGTGTCTCAAACATGAAGTTAGAAAAATTGTCTAGCTACAAAGTTATGTAGTTTAAAAATACCATAATTATGATACAATTAAATGGTTTGATCACTTTCTTTCCTCTTAATGAATAAATTTTACTTGGATATTGCAAATTTAACTGAGATAATTTAGGTACTAGGGATTATAATAATTTTAGGAAGATTGTGAATGATGACAGTCTTCTTTATGAAATTAGTTTAAACATAGATTAGGCTAATGGGAATGTTCTTTATGGTTCTTCACATGAGCTTTAAGAACGCTACAACTCTAAGAAACAATCTATATAAGCAAACTTGTAAAGGTTTTATACTATTATTTAGAAACAAAATTCTAAAATAGTTTCCTGAATTACAATGAGCAGCGTATTTTTAGTTTATGTTGAGGAATTATTATGCTTTGAAGGAAAAAACAAGCAAAATTCTCAGTATTTTAGCTGACGATGTGTCTTTAAGACATAAGTTTAGAACTTAAACTTCTTTTTCAGTGATCACTGTAAAATTCTATTTTAGTAACTCCCTTCTGTTATTCCCAGAATATGTTTTAGAATATAAGAAAATTATTTTCCAAATATGGGACTAATCTCTGACAGATTGTAAAGCATGAGCATTTTATCAGTGTACTCAGGAAACAGAAAACAACACTAGCATGATGCTCACTAACAGTGTTCTCTATGTAGTCAGTTTATGTCTATAAGTAAATGAACTCTCCCTCTTATAGTCGAATATGCAATTTGAATTATATACTATTACACTGAGGAGAAAAAATGCCAGATATTAACAGAAAATAGTGGTAGTACAATATTTTTGAATTAAAAGTTGTTGAAGAAGAGTTGGATGTTGACCCTATGTAATAATCATAGACTCCTGCCGTGTAATGGGATACGAGGCCAAATGGAATCCAGTGGTTTTCAGTACAGACCACACAGAGGTTCCTGATCACTCTTAATATCCATAAATCTTTATTAACAAAGGTGGATGCCCTCATCAGGGGAGTGGGAGGCAATTTTGTTTATAGAGGGTTGAATTATTTAGATTTCAACTTCATTTTTCACAGACTTCAAACAACTTTCCCCCAGAGCACAACTGGGGGAAAAAGTCAGGGCTTTTCTGTTTTGACTGTGGCAAGAGAACATGCAAACCCATTTTAAAGTGAAAAAAATGGATGTAGGTCCAACGGACGCCGATTCCTGTCTCCATTGGGCTACACATAGAACCTTTGCTTCTGTTTATTTCTCCTCAGTCTAGAGAAATTCAGATCAGTTCTTACAGAAGAGGAGTGCTTTAGTCTTGAAGGTTTCTTTCACTTTCATTAAGTTATATTCACCATCTCATAATAACCCTTCATTAACTCTTAACTAATTTAAATAATTTGTACCAGTCCAGCACGGCCTCAGGTCCATTCATTTTCTCAGAATTGTTATATTTATTTAAACACTTTTTACTTCAATCTCTCCCACCCCAGATTTGAAGTATACATTTAGGAAAATCAGTCAATCTCTCTCTCTTTTTTGTGGTTTTTGTTTTGTTTTGTTTTGTGAGACAAAGTATTGCTCTGTCGCCCAGACTGGCGTGCAATGGCGCGATCTCGGCTCACTGCAACCTCTGCCTCCTGGGTTCAAGCAATTCTCCTGCCTCAGCCTCCCAAGTAGGTGGGGATTATAGGTGACTGCCACAACGCCTGGCTAATTTTTGTATTTTTAATAGAGATGGGATTTCACCATGTTGGACAGGCTGGTCTTGAAGTCTTGACCTCAGGTGATCCACCCACTTCGGCCTCCCAAAGTGCTGGGATTATGGTTGTGAGTCACCGTGCCTGGCCTAGGAAAATTCTCCTCTTACCCGTTCTTCAACATAGTTTCTCGCTGGAGCTTTGCCATTTTCAAGAGCAGTAATCTTGAATATTTGAAAGCTTGGTAGCACCTTCATTATAGAACTTTTACTATGTAAATTCTAGCAGTGTTTACCACTAGCAAAGTTCTTTACTGGTCCTGCTGGTTTTCCGTTTTGGGGAGGTGGTAGAATGATGGGAATGGGGAGGTGTAAATTTATGACTTCCAAGTTTTTTTCAGTCATTGGATTTGAGTATCTACAGCAGTGTATAGACACTGTCTAACTGGGGGAATTTTGGAATCAGGGCAGTACAAGTCTAAAAAGTTTTTAGAATTTTTTCTAGGGTGATTTTAAAGCGGAGAATAAATGAGATGTCCCATTGTACCCCTTCCTCCTGTGCCTTACCTGAAAGTAGGTATCTTTTTCTCTTATGCTTATAACTGAAACCATAAGATCATTGTAGATTTATTTGATTTTGTTTGTTAGTTAGAGACTGACCTGGTTATATGTAGCTGTATTCAAGATGGTAGGACTTCATGTTTATGGTTTTCGGTGAAGTATGGCACAGGCTTATCTTTTACTCTATGATTCCATTCCTATGGAAGATTGGAATGCTTGGAAAATTATTTGGCACTATTTATTTCTTCTTTTTCTACTGTTTTAAATTGTAGGTTTCAAAATATTTAAATAACAGTTTTTTTCTAATATGTTTAAAGTCATGGGTTTTTGATTTAGTGTCTAAGAATGGATTTTAGGGGGGTTGGCAGACATAATGAAATTTTATGCAAAAATGTGTATAAGTGCATTTTTCTGATTAGAAGTTTCGTATCTTTCATCAGGTTTCTATAGAAGCTTCCTATAGTGCTGGCTTCTTAAGAATATTCAAGGAGTATCAACTAACTTTGGCTGGGAAAGTACAAGTCGGCTTGACAACACCCCTGAAATCTATCCCTGGACTCCAGGACCTCCTAATGAACTCTAGATTAAGACCCCCTGCAAGTTCCTCAAATATCTTTTCCCCAGATAATTGTCACTATTTGACCTGTCTGGCAGCTCCTTGGGAAGGCCCCATTCATGAGGCTTGTCTTTATTTGATCTGACTCAGTGGAAGAGTCCTATCCTCAGGACATTTGTTGAAAACAAGGAGCAGCAATCGTTTAATACTATATTTGCCTGAGGTGGCTGACTTTTAGACCCTGTGAAAGCAGGAAGTGAAGGCTATGGCAGAACTGTAAACTCTCAGAGCATTGAAGGCATACCCAACACAGGGCTTTTTGGCAAAGGATGAAAGATCTGTTGGTTCAAAACATTTTAGAAAATATGTCGGTCATTAGCTGACCACTAGGTAGCTGAACAGATACTTCAATGGGCACACATGACAGGGAATATAGGCTTTACAGAACTAGTCCAGGAAAGTCACTAAACAAACAGTAACAACAAACCTTAGGGGAGAAGAGATCTGATTTCCAAACTTTCTACTTTATATTGTTTAAAATGTCTAGTTTTCAACCAAAAAAACTAAAATACAACCAACAGTAAACTGTGGCACTTAATTCAGGGACGTAAGCAGTCAACAAAACTGTCACTGAGGAATCCTAGATGTGCTTACTAGATGAAACTTTAGATCAGTTATTGTAAACATCTTCAAAGAACTGAAGGAAGTCATGGCTAAATAATTAAAAGACAGTATGAGAATATTAGACGTATTAGGAAAGGTAGAAGCATTTATCTAAACATAATGGAAACTATAGCTATGTGGTGGTGTGCTAGAGGATAAATGAAGCCACAGGGTAAACTTGATGTCTCTTCTTGGAATGTCAGTTTTCCAGAGTTAAAACTGAGAGCATAAATTTGATATTGAAACAAATATAGGTATGTTATATTGTAGAATGTAAAATTCACAAAAATAAAGCATTATGAAATTTGCCATTTGTGATGAGCCACTTATGGCAACTCTCAATTCCTACTCATTTCACACCTTTAATTTATTTTGCCTATGGTGTAAGTCAGTTGAAAAGTTTGAGAAGTCTAATGTAATGACCTGTTGATTCAGTGATTGTGGACCGAGGACAATCCTATGTTAGAAACAAATGGGCATGTCACAGGTAAGAGATAACTGTAATAGAAAACCAATTTCCACAGTATACTCACTAATTGACCATTGTGTTATTTTCACACTTGGAATATCCTACCTTTGATGAACAAAAGGAATACCTTTATACCTGAATTGACATTTCTCCAAAAAAGACATGCAAATAGCTAATAGGTACAGGAAAAGGTGCTCAATATCACTAGGGAAATGCAAATCAAAACCAAAATAAGCTATCACCTCACACATGTTAAGGATGGCTGTTATCAAAAAGACAAGAGATAACAAGTGTTGGCAAGGATATGGACAAAAGGGAACCTTTGTACACTGTTGGTTGGAATGTAAATTGGTTGTTGGTTGGAATGTAAATTGGTATAGCCATTATGGAAAACAGTATAGAGGTTCCTCAAAAAATTGAAAATAGAACTACTATATGATCAGTCCAGCAATCCCACTTCTGCATATATATCCAAAGGAAGAAAATAGTGTATTGAAGAGATATCTGTGCTCCCATGTTCATTGCAGCATTATTCACAGTAGCCAAGATAACAACCTAAGTGTCCATTGACAGAAAATGGATAAATAAATATACACAATGGAGTATTAAGCAGCCATAAAAGAAGGAAATCCTGCCATTTGCAAAACATGAGTGAACCTGGAAAACATTATGCTAAGTGAAATAAGCCGACAGAAAGACAAATACTGTATGATCTCACTTTTTATGTGAAGTCTAAAAAGGTTAAACTCATAGAAACAGTTATATGATGATTGCCAAGGTCTGAGGGATGAGGGAACTGGGGAGATACTGAGCAAGGGTACAAACTTTGAATTATAAGATGAACAAGTTCTTAGGATCTTATATAGAGCATGGGTGGTGATGGGTGTGATAATTTGTGATAATACACAGTGTGTATACATGTAACAATGTTGTACACCTTGATCTATAAACTCTTTACTTTTCAATTAAATATTTTTGAAAGGGAATACCTTTCTTTTTTTTTTTTTTTTTTTTTGAGGCGGAGTCCCGCTCTGTTGCCCGGACTGGAGTGCAGTGGCCGGATCTCAGCTCACTGCAAGCTCCGCCTCCCGGGTTTACGCCATTCTCCTGCCTCAGCCTCCTGAGTAGCTGGGACTACAGGCGCCCGCCACCTCGCCCGGCTAGTTTTTGTATTTTTAGTAGAGACGGGGTTTCACCGTGTTAGCCAGGATGGTCTCGATCTCCTGACCTCGTGATCCGCCCGTCTCGGCCTCCCAAAGTGCTGGGATTACAGGCTTGAGCCACCGCGCCCGGCCCTGGAATACCTTTCTTGTTTTGAAAATGCTTGATGTGGCTTTTCTCACATTAATGTAATTTAGATGAAGAAAAACAGATTTGAAGAAGCCTGAGCCAAGGGATTATAAGTTATCATTGAAAGCACAAATACTATTTATTATGCAGTTTCCCTCATGAAATGTTTTATGACAGACCTGTTTATCTCCTAGATCTGAGTCAAAGCTGAACTTAACACATTAGACTTTAACTTATCCAAAATTAATATCTTTTGTCTAAGAACCAGCACTAAAATATTTCCTTATGTTAATCACCAACACTAGAAATGTGCTTTATTTCTTTTTCAAAAACAAAATTTTTTATCACTTCTTGAGTTGCTGCATAGCTTGTAATGCAAAGAAAACATCCAAGCTTAGTGAAATGATAGGATAATTACTAGCTTAGCAATTCATTCACACGTATTAGCTTTAAAGTACACAAGATTCAAATTCTTCAAATTAATTTCTCAAATGAAATACAATAAAATATAAATAAAATAATTAAATGAAAATTAAGGACCTTAATGGTTGCTTATAAATTCCTGAAATTGCAGATTTTATGTCCATGGAGTCTGAAGATCTATAGTAATGAAAACGTATCATGTTATATACATTTATAGTCTGCTCATACTGTTTTTTAAAATATGTATAGAACATTGAACTCCATATAATCGATAGCATCATAAATATCATTGAGATGACTGTTGTTGATTTTCATGAGTGATTTCCTCTATATTATCTGCTCTATTTAAGTTGATTTTCCAAGCAGAAGTCTTAATGACTTTGTAATCACTCTTAGAGTGTTTTATTCATTGTGGTTGACTACCAGTATTTTTCCTCTTGCAGCCTGACTCCCAAACCCAGAGTCTCATATACAATTGTAGGTGCTACATTAAGAGAGACAGGGCAGTTATATGGAAAGTATTATGATGTGTTCTTTCTTTTTCCTTACTCTTCCCTCTTTCTCCCCCACCAGCCACACACAAAGGCATAAGGTTGTTTTCATATCATACCTGCAACTAAACTCATTCAGGATCCCCAGAACTCTCTAAATGGGAAACCACTTGTAATAGGTTTACCATCTCCTAATCTAGTATTAGGATAATGCTACCATTGTTGTAAAAGTTTCTCATATCTTGTAATTTGCTTTGGCATCATTATAATGAATAATCAATTGTATGATATAAAATAGTAAGTGTTCTAATAAAATGCATTTTTAAAATGTTTGATTCCTTATAAAACTTAGACCTTATAATGACCATTTTCTCATTTGATCAAAGAAATACCTTAGTAACTTTCCTTCTGTTTAGTTATGACTTCACGCATTGAACTAACTAGATGCTGTGCAGTCAGTCCTACCATGACTAGGATTGTTTATAGTTTCTCATGTTCTTTTATTTAAAATTAAAGTATGTGAATCTTTTAAAAAAAGCAATATTTTAAAAATACTTGAAATATAGCCAAACGTTTATAACAATAAATGCTTTTTTAGTGCATCTGTTATTAAAAATACATTTATTTCCCTGTAGACACCAAAGGTAAAATAGAATATAAATCAAAGCTGATCATATTTTCTGTCTTCTAATTTTATAGATATTTATGAACTTTACCTAGCAGCTTATGTGTACATACCACCAGGGATCCCACATATTTTGTTGGACAATTTTAAGAGCTGATGCCTTTTAAGAAGACACCAATACCAGAATGATTTTCAAACTCAAGTAAAGAGGGAATTTCTGGAATATTGGAGTAAGGACATCAGAAAATCTACTCCTCTATAAAAGCAATGTCTGGCAACAGTTGTTAAAAACAAGTTTTTCAGAATTCTAAAAATTAACCAAAAGCTTCCAGCAACCTGAGGAGTATTTATTCAATAAAATAGCTGATTTTTGGTTAAAAGAAAGTTAGATTTGTTGTATTTTAACTTGCCCTAATCCAACCAACCTTTCCCCAGACCCAAAATATCTCTGGAAACTAGTAACCTTGCATCCATGGTAGCTGTGAAAACCTGTAGCTACTGGAGAGGTACAAGCTCCTCAAATATCTTATCCCCAGATAATTGTCACTATTTGACCTGTCTGGCAGCTCTTTGGGAAGGCCCCATTCACGAGGCTTGTCTTTATTTGATCTGACTCAGTGGAAAAGCCCTATCCTTAGGACATTTGTTGAAAACAAGCAGCAGCAATTGTTTAATGCTGTATCTGCCTGAGGTGGCTGACTTTTAGACCCTGTGAAAGCAGGAAGTGAAGGCTATGGCAGAATTGTAAGCTCTCAGAGCATTGAAGGCATACCCAACACAGGGCTTTTTGGCAAAGGATGAAAGATCTGTTGGTTCAAAACATTTTAGAAAATATGTCGGTCATTAGCTGACCACTAGGGAGCTGAACAGATACTTCAATGGACACACTGGACAGGGAATATAGGCTTTACAGAACTAGTCTAGGAAAGTCACTAAACAAACAGTAACAATAAACCTTAGGGGAGAAGAGATCTGATTTCCAAACTTTCTACTTTATATTGTTTAAAATGTCTAGTTTTCCCCTTCCCGAGTCCAAGTGATCTCATTGTTCAGTTCCCACCTATGAGTGAGAACATGCGGTGTTTGGCTTTCTCTTCTTGTGATAGTTTGCTAAGAATGATGGTTTCCAGCTGCATCTATGTCCCTACAAAGGATGCAAACTCAACCGTTTTTATGGCTGCATAGTATTCCATGGTGTATATGTGCCACATTTTCTTAATCCAGTCTGTCACAGATGGACAACACACTGGGGCCTATCATGGGGAGGGGGGAGGGGGGAGGGATTGCATTGGGGAGTTATACATGATATAAATGATGAATTGATGGGTGCTGACGAGTTCATGGGTGCAGCACACCAACATGGCACAAGTATACATATGTAACAAACCTGCATGTTATGCACATGTACCCTAGAACTTAAAGTATTGTTTAAAATGTCTAGTTTTCAACCAAAAAAAATTAAAACCAACAGTAAACTATGGCACTTAATTCAGGGAGGTAAGCAGTCAATAAAAACTGTCACTGAGGAATCCTAGATATGCTTACTAGATGAGATTTTAAATCTGTTATTGTAAACCTGTTCAAAGAATGGAAGGAGACTGTGGGTAAAGAATTAAAGGAAAGTAAGAGAATGATGTCTCACCAAATAGCAAATATCAACAGAGAAAGAGAGACATTATAAAGAACCAAATAGAAAATCTGGAGTTGCAAATTACAATAGATGAAATGAAAAAAAAATTATTAAAAGGGTTCACCAGCAGATTTGAGCTGACAGAAGAATCAAGAAACTAGAAGATAGGTTAACTGAGATTATCATATGTGGAAAAAAAGAAAAAAGGCAGCAAAGCCTAAGAGACCTGCGGGACACCATGAAGTATACCAATGTACACATAGTGGAGTCCCTGAAGGGAGTAAAAGAACATTTGAAGGAATAACAGCTGAAAACTTCGAAATTTGATGAAAATACTAAGTATAACATCCAAGAAGCTCCATGTACTCAAAGTAGGATAAACTCAAAAGGATTCACACCCAGACACAATGATACTGAAATTGTTGAGCGACAAAAAGAATCTTAAAAGCAGCAAGAGAGAAGAGACTCACAAGGGATCTTCAATAAGCTTAATAGCTAATTTCTCATCAGAAACTGGGCCGGAAGGGCAGTGGGATGAAATATTCAAAACGTTAGAAAGTAAGACTGTCAATCAAGAATTCTATATCTAGCAAAACTATATTTTATAAAGGAAAGATAATTAGGACATTCTCAGATAAACAAACAAATGATTTGTTGCTGAAGACCTGTTTTGGAAGAAGTACGAAAGGTAATCCTTCAGGGTGAAATGAAAGGAAACTATTAACTTGAATGTGCAGGAATAAAGAGTACTGGTAAAGGTAACTACACAGGTAAACATAAAAGAGAGTATAAGGGTATGTTTGTTTATAACTTCTATCTGATTTATAAGACAGGATCTACATAAAAAACTAATTATAAAACTTGTTGGGCATATTTCATATAAAGATGTAATTTGAATGACAGTAATAGCACATAGAGGGAGGGAGGGAACAGAGCTATAGGGGAACAGAGTTTTTGTATGTTATTGACACTGATTGTTATTAATTTGAACTAGATTGCTTTAGGTTAAGATGTTAATTTTAATTCTTAAGGCAGCCATTAAGAAAGTGACTCAATCTAGAGTAAAGAATTAGTAGTTAGCTTTAGAAATTTCAGTGCTTTGGCATGCAGGTTAGATTCTGAAAGTGAGGTTATAGATTATTTCCAAACTTAAGCTTTAGTTGACAATTTCATATGTTGTAAACATGTACAAGTATATTGCCTAAGTAGAATATTTGGTACCTTTTTAGATAAACTGTAACAAAATACAGAGAAAAATTATAATCATTAATTCTCAGAACATTTTCATGAGTTCAGAATTGATTATTGCTCCAGTTTTTGATATGAGAAAACTATACCAAAGAGATTTTACACTTGCCTGCCTTTTCCAAGTATGATTTCTAATGTGGTGAGAGTTGCAGTACTCAAGCATGGTTTAGTAACATATCCCTCCACTCTCCTAAAAGTGCTTAATGATATTTTTGATATCAAAAGTAATATCTTTAATGATTTCATGACACTTCTCAAGAAACTGAAGTTTAAAAATCTCTTTGAGCTTCTCTGCCTTTCTTTCAGAACAATTTCAAGAGACCTTCAGTCTGATGTAAAGTATGTATCACTTAATGTGTGCATCGATTGCCCAGAAAGTTGTTTTTAGCTCAGGCGGAGTCTCTAAATAAACTGTGGAAAATTGTTTTCTGAAATAATTAGGACACATCAATAAAACTGTTGAGTCTTTTATTATTATTATTATTATTATTATTATTATTATTGTTGTATTTTTTTAAATACTTTAAGTTCTAGGGTACATGTGCACAAGATGCAGGTTT
>NW_012116533.1:1960179-1962609 GCF_000951035.1 Colobus angolensis palliatus | reverse complement strand
ACACATGCACACATATGTTTATTGCGGCACTATTCACAATAGCAAAGACTTGGAATCAACCCAAATGTCCATCAGTGACAGACTAGATTAAGAAAATGTGGCACATATACACCATGGAATACTATGCAGCCATAAAAAAAGATGAGTTCATGTCATTTGTAGGGACATGGATGCAGCTGGAAACCATCATTCTCAGGAAACTATCACAAGAACAGAAAACCAAATACCACATGTTCTCACTCATAGGTGGAAACTGAACAATGAGATCACTTGGACACAGGGGAACATCACACACTGGGTCCTATTGTGGGGAGGGGGGAGAGGGGAGGGATAGCATTAGGAGATATGCCTAATGTAAATGACAAGTTAATGGGTGCAGCACACTAACATGGCACATGAGTCTTTTTTTTTTTAAATAGAGGTTTCTGAATTTTAGAATTTAGTTATCTGTTAATGAGCAGATTAAATGCATCCTTGAAAAAATTAATTCAAGTATTTTTTTTTTTTAAGTTTACTATATCTAAGGCAGTGTAGGAGATTCAAAGATAGAAGAGATGTGATTTCTGCCCTCATCAAGGCTTCCTATTAGGTTGGTGCAAAAGTAATTGCGTATTTTGCCATTAAGGACAAGTGTAAAGAGTTGTAATATGAAAATGGATTACCTTTTATAATCAAGTTTAAGCATAATGTATCTCACCTAATGACTTACAGAATTACAAAGTTCAGTATCATTACCATTATAACTTACATTATAGTATAGATTTGTTCCTCTGGGGAAAAAGTCAGCTCTCCTTTTGACTTGGTTTGAATTCTGTTTATTTGAGAAAGAACTAATGTGGCAAACCAAATGAATAAAAGCTCTCAACAGTTTTTAATGCATCTTGAACCATCTGCTGTTAGCACCAAGCCAGTACTGCAGTGTTTCTGGAGCTGGCTGTCAGGATTAGGGATGTCCAGCAGACAAAACAAGATTCCTTGTGTAGGAAGCTATTGAACTGGTACTCTCAGAAGTGACTACCATCTTCTTCCCTCTCCCCACTAGGGATCTTAGTCTCCTTATTTAGCATTTGTTTACCACGTTTCAAAAGAGTAGCTTAGCAATTTTTTAGACCTGTTTCAGCTTAGATGTAAGCTATACATGATTGAGGAAGGGAGAAAGGACACGGTGCTAGTATACAGATAGAAAAAGTGCTGATCTCATCTCCATGAAGTCAGAGCAACATCCTCAAGGGATGAGGCTTGGTCTAGTTATGGTAGCGTAATTTCTTTCTATAATATGCTTGGAAAAATATTTACCCTCAGAGCAAATCCACTGTACTATTTTAAGCAAATTAGTTTGGTTTTAAATCATCTTTTAAAAGTTACTTAATTTTTAAATTATGAAATTTTAATTAAATGAACTGTCTTCAGAGATGATTGACCTAAATACAAGTAACTATGGGAATACTGTGATAGATAAGGCTTCCTTGCCCTTAAGAAGTTTATACTCTAGTAAGAGAGCGGTAAATACCAAGGAGCATGATTGCTGGAGTGTATGGTAAAAGTATGTTTAGTTTTGTAAGAAACTGTCAAACTGTCTTCCAAAGTGGTTGTACCATTTTGCATTCCCACCAACAAACAAGAGCTGCTATTGCTGCACATCCTTGGAGATGCTTTTGTATCAGTGCACCTGCGACTTCCTGGTTCTTTTCTTTTTAAAAACTATTTATTTTGAAATAATTACAAGCTCACAAGAAGTTGCAAAAATAGTGCGACGAAATCCTGTGTACCCATCACTCAGCTTCCCACTGGTGATATCTTGTATAATTATAGTGTATTATCAATACTAAAAAATTGATTGTCACAATATAATCAACTAGACTGCAGTACCTGTTTCTTTTTAATGCCTGCAAGACATTCCATTCCTTGGGTGTTTTATTTAACCAGTCCTTTATTGATGGGCATTAAAATTGTAGTGTTGCTGGTATAGGGAAAGATAGGAGAATATGTCTGTGTATTCAGGGCCACTGCTGGCGTTTACATTGCTTTGGTGTGAATTAGAAAAGAGTGCCCTCTCTGGGTAGATGTAGTCCCATAGGCACATGGCTTGGGAAACTAGAATATAACCTAGATAAATGTTTTTTAGCATCTCTGCATGTATATCTCTTTGAACTTAAGTGGGAATACATATGCAGGATAATGGAGTGTCATTTAAATTCTGCAATACGACATCAGTGTTCCAATGTGAAACTTCGAAGCTGTCCCTTTCAGATTTAGCATGTGCTCCCATCCTCCTACCTGTAACCCTCATCACCTCTCCCAAGTATCTTAGGCCTTGTATATTTTCTATTATTATTATTATTATTATTATTATTATTATTATTATTACAGAGTCTCCCTCTGTTGCCCAGGCTGGAGTGCAGTGGTGTGATCTGGGCTCACTGCAACCTC
>NW_012116533.1:1942368-1958569 GCF_000951035.1 Colobus angolensis palliatus | reverse complement strand
TTGCCATCCTAACTGCCAGCAGTCTCTGATTTTGCTCCCATCTTGTATCCCCCACACCATACTTTAACCCTTTGTGAGTTAATGTATCTCTTTTTCTTTGGTGTCTCCTTGCCTCTGGAGACACCAGCAAATTGTGTATACTTATACTCTAACAGAGCTACTTGTATCCTAGCATTTTGGTAATAGGATGTACTCTTTTGAAAAATGGGACACTTTCTTTTTTCCCAGGGTGCTCTTAGGGGTTGAAAATTGTTCTGTGAGATACTTATCTTCAGAGGCCTCTGGAAACACGTTCAGTAAGAAGCAATACTACTACTACCATTTATTGAGTGTTTACTATGTATGAGAAGTTGGGTAATATATTTTTAAAATCTCATTTAATCCTAACCACCTGTGAGGTTGGTAGTGTTCCCTTTTCACAGATAAGGATATATACTTAGAGAGTTTAGGTGAGTTTTTCAAGGTCCTACATTTGGAAATCCTTGCTACATTCCAATAAGATATTAGTTGTACACATACCAGACTTAGAATTGTGGATGAACTGACCAATGATTCTTACCCCATTATAGAAGAGAACTTTTACCTTTTTACTTGATACCACCAGGAAATAAGTATTTCTGTACTCTTGGTAGATGAACTTTTATACATTCTTCTTGTATACCAGTGGTCTTCAAACTTGAGAATGCATGAAAACCACCTGAAGGGCTTGTTACTCCCAGTTTCTGATTCAGTAAGTGTGAGAATTAAGTGTGTAAAATTAATCTTGAGACTTAATTTCCAGTAAGTTCCCAGTGATGCCAATGTTGCTTGTCCAGGGACCACACTTTGAGTCATTGTTACATACTAATTATTTTTTATTCATCAAATCATTATTCAGTACTTATAGTGTTCTAGGCACAGTTCTAAGCACTGTGGATATAATAATGAAAAGGTTAGGCAGGGTCTTTGTTTTCATAAAGCTTATAGTCTAGTGGGACAGATGACTAATTTTATTGGGATAAGTGAACAGGAATTGCCGTAGAGAACAACAGAGTTGCTATCCTCTACTTTAGATGGGTTGAGAACCCTGTCTAAAGGATGGTAGTTGGGTCTTTTTGAGGAGGTGATAGTTAGTCCAAGACCTAAGGATATGAAGAGCTCATATGGCTTTCACACTTGAATTTTCTTAGCTCCAACTTCTGTTGCCATCACTGGTGATGACTACCTTGGGAGAACTCCATGAATTTCAGACTGACCTCTGTGTAATTCATTCTTTGGTACTTTGTGTGGCCTCAACCAAGCTTGATTGCATAGTTCCTTTATGATTGTTTACCCCCTCTCCACCCCAACCTTCCCCCACCATCCAGTGTAGATACAGAAGTCAGAGGAATTTTAAGAGTGGGCTACTTTTGTCTTCTGGCTTCATCTAGATCACATTCTTTGGTATATGATGGCTTGAGAAGAATATACGCTAAGGAATTGTGCCTGTGAACCTGCCATTCATAGCCACTGCCCTTACCTTATAACTATCAATGATACCTTAAGATTCTGTCTTAATTGCCAGTTTGCAAATTTGCCTCAAAAGGGGTGACAGTGTGGGAATCCACACAATTCCTTAGCTACCCTGATGTTAGGTTTCTCTAGGGAAGATTTCTAGATTCTTGCAGCCTGAGAAGGTGCTGTCAGAGCAACACAAAACCAAACTTTCCTTCCAGTTGTGGTGACTAAAGCTGGAAAAATTCTAGATATTTGAAGGAGACTTTCTACCGAACTATCATGATTTCTTGCCTTCAGAGTTTTAGTTCAGAAGTTTGATGTCTTACTCTTTCCCCTCCCCGGTTCTGTCCTGCCATGATTTAACTAGCTTTTGCTTCAAATCCCTCCTGCCTCTGGAGCCATTTCCTTGCTGTCTAGTTTTGTTTTATTTTTTAGTTTTATTTTTATTTTTGAGACAGAGTCTCGCTCTGTCACCCAGGCTGGAGTGCAGTGGTGTGATCTGGGCTCACTGCAACCTCTGCCTTCCAGGTTCAAGCGATTCTCCTGCCTCAGCCTCCCAAGTAGCTAGGACTACAGGTAGAGGCGCACCACCACGCCTGGCTAATTTTTTTTTAATATTTTTACTAGAGATGGGGTTTCACCATGTTGGCCAGGCTGGTCTTGAACTCCTGACCCCAAGTGATCTGCCCACCTCAACCTCCCCATGTATTGGGATTACCGGCATGAGCCACCCGCCTGGCTGGTATTTTCTATTATTTCTGTACGTGTCTACCTACCACATTGGATAGTAAGCTTCTGTCTTCATCTTTGTATTTTCTTTCCCTTCTCTTCCCCACTCTACTATTACCAATCTACATAGAACATTGTTTCTTATAAACGTGTTAAGTGAATTTTTGTTTAAAATTTTTATTAAGGTGAGGAAGTTAAGAGCAGTGAATTTTTAAATCTGCCTCTCAATACTTCAAGAGGTGTCATGAAATTTTTAAAACAAAATTATTTTCAATTAAAATACCCACACACTCCATACTCATAGGAGAGAAAAAGAGTGTGTTATTAAGTCAACCAACTAATGATGGGGTGCTGCAGTTTCAAAAACATTAATAAGCATTGTAGTATTGAAGAAAATAGGGTAGTGGAACTTGTGACATTGCAAGCAGGGAAGTATTTTATATGTATTATACACTCATGTTCAATAAGTAGAATTCTGAGAAGTTGCATAAGTCTTGTACCCTAAAAATTCCTAATTTCATCAAATCTTAAATTCTATATGCCATTGATTTAGGAGGGAAGTTGTCCATTTTTAACACTGGCCTTTTCATTACTGTTAAGCACCAGAAATATTTTATAAAATTTTAATAATATTAAATATTTCATTAAAACTTACATCATTGGAATCATACGTGGTACATATCAGGACTGCTACAAACACATGAGAATGGAAACGTACTTTTTTTAAAAAATGTGTTTTCTATTATGTAGGCTTTATATTAGCAATGTAACTAAAATTAGCAGAGTAAGCCTAACCAGCACATAAATCTTATACAACTGACAAGTTAAAATAGTTAATAGTAGTTGCAAAAGTAGCTTGACATCAGTATCAGGTGGTCATGTTTGCTTGTATATACTATTTAAGGAGGTAAGCATTGGGGAAGTTGGGCTGAATAAAACGTGGGACACAAGAGTGAGAAATGCTCTTTAGATCTAATGTTCACTCTAATGTTCACAGTGGATCATCAAGTGAGAATTGCTTTGCTAGCAACACATAAATATTTTTTCATTATAGGGAATGACTGTTACTGGGAAAGCATTGAAGTAAATATTTGTTTTCCTTGATTATTTGCTGTAAATAATTTTTTGTAACCAAATCAACAAAGTACTATGGGTTCACTATAGGATATTACATTGTTATATAGAAGTTCCTGTTTTCCTGATGTTAACTATAATGGGTTTCTACCTGTATTCCAGGAAATAAAGCAAGTTGGGTTGATTCCAGTATGTTTTATTTTTTAGCTTTAGTGCTAAAATCAGATTGTGTGCAACTCTCTGAATCATGGTTCTATAAATTCTTGGCTATACTAAGTAAATTACAGTATATCTTCCAGTACAATTATAAGAATGCTGTAACATGCAAGATGTTTTCTTGAGCGTTTTTATGATTAAAGATTAATTTCTTCCTGAATTTGGCTTGACAGATTTGTATTGAAGAGCATTGTCAACTACTATTTGAGTGCCATCTGTGTATCTGACAGTATACTGTGGACTAATAGGAATTTAATGAATAAAATAGTGCATTTTTGGTTTTGCAGGATTTCTTACAGGGATGAATAGGCTGGGCACATTTGCCTTGTAAGTATATGTGTTTATGTACATGCATGTTTCATATTAGCTTTGGCCTGTAAACTTCCAGTATAAATAGAATAATTTACCAACTTGTTCTTCCACTGGGACATATGTAAGTAAACTATCTTTTCTAGCTAACTAAGCAGGTGGCTATTTCTATGACTAGTTATGTTTCAAATTTTAATATACATTGATGTAATTAAATATTGTGTGTGTGTGTGTAATCATCTCTCATTATCTCTGCTTCTGTGGGGGATTCTAATGTAAATAGTGTAAAATAGTAATATCCTTGCCTCCTTTTATTGACTTTTTCCCTCGTTCTGTGAACTGGCTTTATGTGCCTTCTCTCCCTTGCTCCAGTGCCTTAAGTGGTCACATGTGGGTGACTAAAAGAGGTAGAAATAGCCACATGTGAATAATGGGGAGTTGGATATTTATGATAATACATGGGAATGAGGGAGGCATATTAATCATTTTGAAGTTAATGGACTTATTTGTTGGGGGAAGGATTCATGGACAGTTTTGAATTATGTTTCAAATAAGGATTTAGAATTTACGGGGAGAGGACTAGACATTCTAGTCAGTGAGGATCGTAAACAGAGCTGAATGAGTAGTTTTGTTTAGAAAGCTGTTGGGAAATAAGTCTATTTGAGAATTCTTGAATCAAGAGAGGGAAGAGTGGAGTGGCTTAAAATTAAAGCATCTGTTCATTCATTTTGACTTGATTTTCTAACCTATGTGGGAATGCTGTAGAAGTTGTATGGTTGAATAAGTGAGGGATTAGTCACATTTAAATCAGAGTCATTACTGAAGAAAATATAAGAATAGTTTAGTCCAGAGTGGACTCTAGTCTGCATAAGAATTAGCTGTGAAATTAGATTTGTGAGGAAAGAATAACTACAAATAACAGTACAGGAAAGAAATGGTATAGTTTGGCATTTAACTGAATAATGTGGGTGGTGATCTAGAGGCTCATGTTAGGCTAGCATTGTTCATCCAAAGAGAAGGACTGTACCATTTCTAATGAATTTGGAGAGCTCTGTCAGCCATACATTGATGAAGCCCTGCAGTAATGTCTATGATTTTGCTTGCAGGTATACTTTGAAGATCTCCAGTATTCTGTCAAATTCTGAGAGCACACAATCTGACTCTTGAAATTCTGGTAGAGCTTGTGAGGAGAAATCAAGAGAAATTGCTGAGAACCTATTATGTGGTGTGCATCCTTCTGGATGTTTAACATACCTGCTTTGCTTCCCTGTTTTTCCACCAAATCAAATCTTCTGTAAAGGTATATGAGGGTGGGTAGGTAAATGGGCATCGTGCTGAGGGAGAACTCTCCACTCTTTAAAATTTTTGCCATCTAAAAAATGCCAAAAGCCATGGTGCTATTTCAGCTCTTTGGGAGATTTCTAGTCTGCCTTCTTCCTTTTACCCTTTTTGATGTATGCTATCTGATGGCTCCAAGTCACAGATACCAAGCTAAAGTACTTTCTCCAGTCATGGTCCTCTTTCTTGCTTCCCTGAACTCCCAAACTGGGTGTCTCTCCTCTGTGTCCCATAATTCCTCATTCATAACTATTTTCTTATCATTTACTGCTTTATATTAAATTATATTCATGTAGTTCTCTCCGTCACTTATTAGAGTATAAGCTCCTGAAGAGTGAGGATGGTCTTTTTCCTTTCTTATCCCCAGTGCATGGCAAAAATAGTAGAGAAGGTGGTTAATAATGGTTTCTTGTACTAAATTGACCCCATCAACCGCAGTTTGGTTTCTCATCTTGTTTATCCTTGTGGGATGGCCTTGTACACTGTCTAAACCATTCTCTCTATTGTGAAAGAATGGGGCAAGGAAACTTCTTAACTTTCTTTTTAGTCTCTTTTATTCTGGACCACTCTATGCTTTGAATATCTAGTTTTGACTTGCTTCCAGGTAATGGACTAAGTCTTTCAGGGGTATAGTATTCACAACTCTACCTTGTACTAGACAGTGTCAAGTAGATTAGTATCTTGGAAGATTAAGGTGTAACAAATGGTTGAGGTCAGGTATTCTGAGCATCAGTATGCACACTGATTTATTCCCCAGAATGGTGATACTCAGGAAACCAGGGAGCCCCTGGTTACATAAGGAAGTGTGAACTGCTCCAGATAGAAATTGGAACAAGACATCCTCATTACTGTAACTCTGAGGTCTAATAGATATCCTCCCTACAACTACAAGGTGGTCTGTGTTTTCCAGAATTGGAGAGGAAACCAAAACAATTTGAAAGTTTTTGTCAACTAGGTCTGGAGACACTTCCCTGAAGTAAAAAGATCCTCTGATTCAACAACTCCTCCTCAGTCTCAGTCACATTAGGTGACTACACCAGTTAGTGTGTCTCTGCATTTTGGTTCTATTTGAGAAAAATGTTTCTGTACGGGAAAGTAACACAATAGTAAGAGATAATTTATCCTTCATCCCCTCTTTTGACACCCTACTCTTCAATTCTGATAGCTGGAGTTCTTTTCTCTTTCTTAAACCTACTACTTTCACAAGAAGGCAAATTGTTTAAACTCACCTATCTCTCACATGATAGTAGCTGGTCTCATAATTGACAGACTCATTGGCAGTAAGACCATTATCTCTTTTAGCCAATGGTTGTAAATTCTACTTAGTTGTCTATTGGATCTCAAGAAACTATTAACTTATGAACATAATTTAGTATTGAAGCACCTTGTGGGCCTCCTGGCTGTCAAAGGTAATCAGATAGTCCAAAAGGACCCTTGAACTGGTATCAAAATTCAGTAGTAACTAATGTAGGATACTAGGCATTAGCCTCATGATTTTTTTTTTAACTAAGGTCTCCAGATGGCCAATGAATTTATGAAACCAGAAGGAGCTGGTGGAATGGGAGGACAGAGAAGATGATGCTAAGTAACTTTTCATACATGCTCTAATTTTTTTTTTTTTTTTTTGAGACAGGGTCTCACTCTGCCACCCAGGCTGGAGGGCAGTGGTGCAATCACAGCTCACTGCAGCCTCAGCCTCCCAGGCTCAGGTGATCTTCCCACCTCAGCCTCCCAAGTACCTAGGACTACAGGCACGCAACACCATGCCTGGCTAATTTTTGTAAATTTTTTATAGAGACGAGTTTTTGCTATGTTACCCTGGGTGGTCTCAAACTCCTGGGCTCAAGTGATCTGGCTGCCTGGGCCTCCCAAAGTGATAGGATTACAGGAGTGATCCACTATGCCCGGCCTATGCTCTAATTTTTTTAATGGTCATGTGCCCATTCAGCATTCATCATTCAGGTGAGTCATAACTGGAGACTGTATAAGGGTATTGTGAAACTCTATGCAGTTCTTTAGTCATGCTGGGGTTGGGTTCTTTTAAAAATAGACTATTTCCAGATAGTAACCATATATTCTGGATTTCCCAGGACAGCCCTATTTCATTTTGTCCCATTGTGTCCATAAGTATACTTACATTCATTAGACTTTATGCCAGTTTTTGGCTTGGAAAATATGGACATCAGGCATATAAGGACTTCCTTCTTGCCAACTGATAACAGTTCATCACAGCGTAGCCTTGCTCTTTCAACCTTGCCATCCTAACTGCCAGCAGTCTCTGATTTTGCTCCCATCTTGTATCCCCCACACCATACTTTAACCCTTTGTGAGTTAATGTATCTCTTTTTCTTTGGTGTCTCCTTGCCTCTGGAGACACCAGCAAATTGTGTATACTTATACTCTAACAGAGCTACTTGTATCCTAGCATTTTGGTAATAGGATGTACTCTTTTGAAAAATGGGACACTTTCTTTTTTCCCAGGGTGCTCTTAGGGGTTGAAAATTGTTCTGTGAGATACTTATCTTCAGAGGCCTCTGGAAACACGTTCAGTAAGAAGCAATACTACTACTACCATTTATTGAGTGTTTACTATGTATGAGAAGTTGGGTAATATATTTTTAAAATCTCATTTAATCCTAACCACCTGTGAGGTTGGTAGTGTTCCCTTTTCACAGATAAGGATATATACTTAGAGAGTTTAGGTGAGTTTTTCAAGGTCCTACATTTGGAAATCCTTGCTACATTCCAATAAGATATTAGTTGTACACATACCAGACTTAGAATTGTGGATGAACTGACCAATGATTCTTACCCCATTATAGAAGAGAACTTTTACCTTTTTACTTGATACCACCAGGAAATAAGTATTTCTGTACTCTTGGTAGATGAACTTTTATACATTCTTCTTGTATACCAGTGGTCTTCAAACTTGAGAATGCATGAAAACCACCTGAAGGGCTTGTTACTCCCAGTTTCTGATTCAGTAAGTGTGAGAATTAAGTGTGTAAAATTAATCTTGAGACTTAATTTCCAGTAAGTTCCCAGTGATGCCAATGTTGCTTGTCCAGGGACCACACTTTGAGTCATTGTTACATACTAATTATTTTTTATTCATCAAATCATTATTCAGTACTTATAGTGTTCTAGGCACAGTTCTAAGCACTGTGGATATAATAATGAAAAGGTTAGGCAGGGTCTTTGTTTTCATAAAGCTTATAGTCTAGTGGGACAGATGACTAATTTTATTGGGATAAGTGAACAGGAATTGCCGTAGAGAACAACAGAGTTGCTATCCTCTACTTTAGATGGGTTGAGAACCCTGTCTAAAGGATGGTAGTTGGGTCTTTTTGAGGAGGTGATAGTTAGTCCAAGACCTAAGGATATGAAGAGCTCATATGGCTTTCACACTTGAATTTTCTTAGCTCCAACTTCTGTTGCCATCACTGGTGATGACTACCTTGGGAGAACTCCATGAATTTCAGACTGACCTCTGTGTAATTCATTCTTTGGTACTTTGTGTGGCCTCAACCAAGCTTGATTGCATAGTTCCTTTATGATTGTTTACCCCCTCTCCACCCCAACCTTCCCCCACCATCCAGTGTAGATACAGAAGTCAGAGGAATTTTAAGAGTGGGCTACTTTTGTCTTCTGGCTTCATCTAGATCACATTCTTTGGTATATGATGGCTTGAGAAGAATATACGCTAAGGAATTGTGCCTGTGAACCTGCCATTCATAGCCACTGCCCTTACCTTATAACTATCAATGATACCTTAAGATTCTGTCTTAATTGCCAGTTTGCAAATTTGCCTCAAAAGGGGTGACAGTGTGGGAATCCACACAATTCCTTAGCTACCCTGATGTTAGGTTTCTCTAGGGAAGATTTCTAGATTCTTGCAGCCTGAGAAGGTGCTGTCAGAGCAACACAAAACCAAACTTTCCTTCCAGTTGTGGTGACTAAAGCTGGAAAAATTCTAGATATTTGAAGGAGACTTTCTACCGAACTATCATGATTTCTTGCCTTCAGAGTTTTAGTTCAGAAGTTTGATGTCTTACTCTTTCCCCTCCCCGGTTCTGTCCTGCCATGATTTAACTAGCTTTTGCTTCAAATCCCTCCTGCCTCTGGAGCCATTTCCTTGCTGTCTAGTTTTGTTTTATTTTTTAGTTTTATTTTTATTTTTGAGACAGAGTCTTGCTCTGTCACCCAGGCTGGAGTGCAGTAGCAAGATTGCAGCTCACCACAACTGCTGCCTCCCGGGTTCATGCGATTCTCCTGCCTCAGCCTCCCGAGTAGCTGGGATTACAGGCCTGCACCACCACACCCAGCTAATTTTTGTATTTTTAGTAGAGATGGTTCCTGATGGTATACAGCAGATCAACATTTTTTTTGTTAACCCATATGTCAACCATAAGAATGACTGAAATATAAAAGGAAATGGTGTGCCAGCTCACTCATAGCTGGAGACGATAAACCTTTTCTGTTGCTTTAGAGTCAGATATCCCTGGTTGGTAGTGTAAAGTCTGCTCCATATTAAGTGTCTTGGGCAAGTAAACCAATCTTGCCAAGAAGAATAAAATGCACGTGAAAGCACGTAATAGTACTTGATTCATAATATGCTCTCACTGAATGTTAACGCTTGCTTTCCTCCTTGATGTTCTTAAAGCCCTGAAACACGATTGAGCAAGGCATAATCTCTCATGGTGTACCCCATCAGCACCAGAATCTTACGTTTCCTAGATATGGAATCCATTTAAGAACTACCTGCTAAATTATATTTATTATAAAAAATGATAATCTCAGAGTATCCCTACTTCAAGGTATCCAAGAAAGGAAATTAACAATTTTGGGGGTCTACCTAGTAGAGGTCTTATTGACCCAAAATGATGATAGCATTAATAATTATACCTTTACTGACAGCATTATAATACTTAGCAGTTTCCAGGAACTTTTTAATGGATAGCATCCTTGGATTCCTGTGGCAGTTCATGAAGTAAGCAGTCCCCATCTTGTATATGTGTCCAAGGATGAAGGGAATTGGATGATTCCTTCATGGTCTTTTGACTGATGGATGGTGGAGTTGAGCTTTGGACCTAAGTCTTCTGACACCCCTCCTTTCCCTGCCCTTTTCCAGCACTTTATCCTACTAGGCCACATTTTTTTTTTTTTTTTAATCTGAGGTTCTGGTACATGATTTATCAAATCACTAGAATTCTAAGAAAAAATATTTCTTAGGTTTCCCATAATTTTATCTCTGAGATGTTTATCTTCCTAAGAGATAGTTCTTACGTGTGGGAGTTTTAAACTCTACCTAGAGGTCAGAGAAAGCTGTTTATGCCTTTGATGTAAATTTTGTGCACCATACTTAGACTAGACTACACATTCCAAAACAATATTTCTTGGGCCTAGATTTATAACAAAACTCTCTAGTGTGATGTATTCTCATTTGCTCTTTTATGTTAACCTATTTTATTCTTTCAGCAAACATATTTAGCCCTTACTATGTGTCAGGGGATAGGAATAGGACCGGGCAAAAGACAACCTCTGTTTTCTTGGAGCTTACACTGCAGTGGGTAGGAAATAAGCAAATGGGTAGTGGTGTGTACTGTGAAGAAAAATAAAGCACTTTAAAATTTTCACTCAAGCCATGAGATTACTAAATTGTGGTATCTATCAGTGACCCCTCATAGACCCTCTAAAAAGTTAGTTATTGAGAAGATGGCCTCAGCAAAGGAACATTGTCTCTGACATCCCTGTGCAGTTTCTACCTTCTTTTCCATTATTTGAACTAAGATCTTGCTTTCTTGTATGGTTGTGAGCAACCCTGATGGAGCGGAGTGTAAGGGCATGGCCAAACATAGACAGGTTGGAGAGGAGGGCTGTTAGGAATAAAGCACCTTTGGAGAAACAGTCTCACAACAAATACTATTAGAGTTGTATTTGTCACTTATCCTTTAAATGTAATGTCTTGCCTTATAGAGTGTCACATCAAGGACACTGAAAACAGATGTATTTCAAAATATGTATTTAGCTATACTATGTTCAACAGAACACAGCATAAAAAGCAGCCTCCTCAAATGCTTCTAGTTTTATGGTGTACTACTGTAGAAAAAGTTCTTTTGACTTAAGTGTTTTAAAAGTTTTGAAGAACCAGGGAGTCTACAAGTTGGAAAGAAGCCATTCTTACCATGAGGCAAATATACTTGAGTTTAATTTTTAAACTATAACTGCTGTTTGACCTTAAATTAAGACAGTCTGTTTTCATTGTGGTGTTTTACTGGTTTAACAATGAGAACATTTAAAGCAGCTGCCACCAATTAAAATGATTCATAAATGCTGGTTGTAAATAAATATTCTTGAAATTTTAACTCAGTGAAGTCAGTCTTCTTAGTGGCACTTTCTTTCTGGAAAGCAATTTGGTAAAATGCATCAAGAACTATAAAAATGTTCATACGGAGAGGGGGAGGTTCAAAGATGGCCGAATAGGAATAGCTCCAGTCTATAGCTCCCAGTGTGAGTGATGCAGAAGACGGGTGATTTCTGCATTTCCAACTGAGGTACCGGGTTCATCTCAGTGGGGCTTGTTGGACAGTGGGTGCAGGACAGTGGGTGCAGTGCACCGAGCGTGAGCCGAAGCAGGGCGAGGCATCGCCTCACCTGGGAAGCGCAAGGGGTCAGGGAATTCCCTTTCCTAGCCAAGCGAAGCTGTGACAGATGGCACCTGGAAAATCGGGTCACTCCTACCCTAATACTGTGCTTTTCCAATGGTTTTAGCAAACACCACACCAGGAGATTTTATCCCATGCCTGGCTCAGAGGGTCCCATGCTCATGGAGCCTCGCTAACTGCTAGCACAGCAGTCTGAGATCGAACTGCAAGGCAGCAGCAAGGCTGGAGGAGGGGAGCCCACCATTGCTGAGGCTTGAGTAGGTAAACAAAGTGGCCAGGAAGCTCAAACTGGGTGGAGCCCACCACAGCTCAAGAAGGCCTGTCTGCCTCTGTAGACTCCACCTCTTGGGGCAGGACATAGCCAAACAAAAGGCAGCAGAAACCTCTGCAGACTTAAATGTCCCTGTCTGACAGCTTTGAAGAGAGTAGTGGTTCTCCCAGCACGGAGTTTGAGATCTGAGAATGGACAGACTGCCACCTCAAATGGGTCCCTGACCCCCAAGTAACCTAACTAGGAGGCACCCTCCAGTAGGGGCAGACTGACATATCACACAGCAGGTACCCCTCTGAGACGAAACTTCCAGAGGAATGATCAGGCAGCAATATTTGCTGTTCTGCAGCCTCTGCTGCTGATACCCAGGTAAACAAGGTCTGGAGTGGACCTCCAGCAAACTCCAGCAGACCTGCAGCTGAGGGTGCTGACTGTTAGAAGGAAAACTAACAAACAGAAAGGACATACACACCAAAACCTCATCTGTACATCACCATCATCAAAGACCAAAGGTAGATAAAACCACAAAGATGGGGAAAAACCACAGCAGAAACGCTGAAAATTCTAAATATCAGAGCACCTCCCCATCTCCAAAGGAACACAGCTCCTTGCCAGCAATGGAACAAAGCTGGATGGAGAATGACTTTGATGAGTTGAGAGAAGAAGGCTTCAGACGATTAAAATTCTCAGAGCTTAAGGAGGAAGTTCGAACCCATCGCAAACAAGCTAAAAACCTTGAAAAAGATTAGATGAATGGCTAACTAGAATACCAATGTAGAGAAGTCCTTAAATGACCTGATGGAGCTGAAAACCGTGGCACAAGAACTACGTGACGAATGCGCAAGCTTCAGGAACCAATTTGATCAGCTGGAAGAAAGGGTATCAGTGATTGAAGATCCAGTGAATGAAGTCAAGCAAGAAGAGAAGTTTAGAGAAAAAAGAGTAAAAGGAAATGAACAAAACCTCCAAGAAATATGGGACTATGTGAAAAGACCAAATCTATGTCTGATTGGTGTACCTGAAAGTGACAGGGAGAATGGAACCAAGTTGGAAAACACTCTGCAGCATATTATCCAGGAGAACTTCCCCAACCTAGCAAGGCAGGCCAACATTCAAATTCAGGAAATACAGAGAACGCCACAAAGATACTCCTCGAGAAGAGAAACTCCAAGACACGTAATTGTCAGATTCAGCAAAGTTGAAATGAAGGAAAAAATGATAAGGGCAGCCAGAGACAAAGGTAGGGTTACCCACAAAGGGAAGCCCATCAGACTGACAGCACATCTCTCGGCAGAAACTCTACAAGCCAGAAGAGAGTGAGGGCCAGTATTCAACATTCTTAAAGAATTTTCAACCCAGAATTTCATATCCAGCCAAACTAAGCATCAGAAGTGAAGGAGAAATAAAATCCTTTACAGACAAGCAAAGGCTGAAAGATTTTGTCACCACCAGGCCTGCCCTGCAAGAGCTCCTGAAGGAAGCACTAAACATGGAAAGGAACAGCCAATGCCAACCAGTGCAAAATCATGCAAAATTGTAAAGACCATAGATGCTAGGAAGAAACTGCATCAACTAACGAGCAAAATAACCAGCTGACATCATAATGACAGGATCAAATTCACACATAACAATATTAACATTAAATGTAAGTGGGCTAACTGCTCCAATTAAAAGACACAGACTGACAAATTGGATAAAGAGTCAAGACCCATCAGTGTGCTGTATTCAGGAGACCCATCTCATGTGCAGAGACACACATAGGCTCAAAATAAAGGGATGGAGGAAGATCTACCAAGCAAATGAAAACAAAAAAAGGCAGGGGTTGCAATCCTAGTCTCTGATAAAACAGACTTTAAACAAATAAAGATCAAAAGAGACAAGGCCATTACATAATGGTAAAGGGATCAGTTCAACAAGAAGAGCTAACTATCCTAAATATAAATGCACCCAATATAGGAGCACCCAGATTCATAAAGCAAGTCCTTAGGGACCTACAAAGAGACTTAGACTCCCACACAATAATAATGGAAGACTTTAACACCCCACTGTCAACATTAGACAGATCAATAAGACAGAAAGTTAACAAGGATATCCAGGAATTGAACTCAGCTCTGAACCAAGCGGACCTAATGGACATCTACAAAACTGTCCACCCCAAATCAACAGAATATACATTCTTCTCAGCACCACATCACACTTATTCCAAAATTGACCACATAGTTGGAAGTAAAGCACTCCTCAGCAAATGTAAAAGAACAGAAATTATAACAAACTGTCTCTCAGACCACAGTGCAATCAAACTAGAATTCAGGATTAAGAAACTCACTCAAAATCGCTCAACTACATGGAAACTGAACAACCTGCTCCTGAATGACTACTGGGTACATAACGAAATGAAGGCAGAAATAAAGATGTTCTTTGAAACCAATGAGAACAAAGACACAATGTACCAGAATCTCTGGGATGCATTTAAAGCAATGTGTAGAGGGAAACTGATAGCACTGAATGCCCACAAGAGAAAGCAGGAAAGATCTAAAATTGAAACCCTAACATCACAATTAAAAGAACTAGAGAAGCAAGTGCAAACACATTCAAAAGCTGGGAGAAGGCAAGAAATAACTAAGATCAGAGCAGAACTGAAGGAGATAGAGACACAAAAAACACTTCAAAAAGTAAATGAATCCAGGAGCTGGTGTTTTGAAAAGATCAACAAAATTGATAGACTGCTAGCAAGACCAATAAAGAAGAAAAGAGAGAAGAATCAAATAGACACAATAAAAAATGATTAAGGGGATATCCCCACCGATCCCACAGAAATACAAACTACCATCAGAGAAGACTATAAACACCTCTACGCAAATAAACTAGAAAATCTAGAAGAAATGGACAAATTCCTGGACACACACACCCTCCCAAGACTAAACCAGGAAGAAATGGAATCTCTGAATAGAACAATAACAGGCTCTGAAATTGAGGCAATAATTAATAACTTACCAACCAAAAAAAGTTCAGGACCAGACAGATTCACAGTCGAATTCTACCAGAGGTACAAGAAGGAGCTGGTACCATTCCTTCTGAAACTATTCCAATCAATAGAAAAAGATGGAATCCTCCCTAACTCATTTTATGAGTCCAGCATCATCCTGATACCAAAGCCTGGCAGAAACACAACAAAAAAAGAGAATTTTAGGCCAATATCCCTGATGAACATTGATGCAAAAATCTTCAATAATTACTGGCAAACTAAATCCAGCAGCACATCAAAAAGCTTATCCACCACGATCAAGTGGGCATCATCCCTGGGATGCAAGACTGGTTCAACATATGCAAATCAATAAACGTAATCCAGCATATAAACAGAACCAAAGACAAAAACCACATGAATATCTCAATAGATGCAGAAAAGGCCTTTGACAAAATTCAACAGCCCTTCATGCTAAAAACTCTCAATAAATTCGGTATTGATGGAACATATCTCAAAATAGTAAGAGCTATTATGACAAACCCACAGCCAATATCATACTGAATGGGCAAAAACTGGAATTATTCCCTTTGAAAACTGGCACAAGACAGGGATGCCCTCTCTCACCACTCCTATTCAACATAGTGTTGGAAGTTCTGGCTAGGGCAATCAGGCAGGAGAAAGAAATCAAGGGTATTCAGTTAGGAAAAGAGGAAGTCAAATTGTCCCTGTTTGCAGATGACATGATTGTATGTTTAGAAAACCCCGTCTTCTCAGCCCAAAATCTCCTTAAGGTGATAAGCAACTTCAGCAAGGTCTCAGGATACAAAATCAATGTGCAAAAATCACAAGCATTCCTATACACCAACAACAGACAAACAGAGAGCCAAATCGTGAGTGAAGTCTCATTCACAATAGCTTCAAAGAGAATAAAATACCTAGGAATCCAGCTTACAGGGGATGTGAAGGACCTCCTCAAGGAGAACTACAAACCGCTGCTCAACGAAATAAAAGAGGACACAAACAAATGGAAGAACATTTCATACTCATGTATAGGAAGAATCGATATTGTGAAAATGGCCATACTGCCCAAGGTAATTCATAGATTCAATGCCATCCCCATCAAGCTATCAATGACTTTCTTCACAGAATTGGAAAAAA